>NC_141246.1:11653866-11728866 GCF_054856555.1 Leptonotus elevatus
TACATCCTTAGGGAAGTAATATCCTTTTTGTCATACAAGTGATCTAATTAAGTAGTAAAAAAATGTTAGAGATACACTTGACAGAACATGAAATGGATGTTGTTGACGCGATTTGTGTGAAGCGTCTTGCCCATGGACACAAGAGCAAGAGCGGGATTTAAACAGCGTACCTTCTGGATTCTGGTTAGTGGACGACCGGCTCGACCTCCTGAGCCACGGGCGCCACGATATGCAATACTGCCACGAAATACACTAGCCTGACTATGGAAAAACAAAATGCATATTAAAAGGGTCTGAAGATATTTTTATTGGAGATGTGGAGAGACAGAACAAGCACTTGCTAAATTGCCTCCCCTGTTGTAGTACACTAATTTAACCAATAGGTGGTGGTATTATTATTATTATTGTTATTATTATTATTATTATTATTATCATCCATCCATCCATTTTCAAAACAACAAACCCCTTATTCTTTACTAGGGTCACGGTGTACTATTATTATTATTGTTGTTGTTATTATCATTATTATTATTATTCATCCAGCCAGTCATTTTCCAAACCGCTTAGTCTTTTTTTGTTGTTGCTTTCTTTATTAATTCAAACTCCAACTTCCAATTCAAACTGAGCACACAAACCAGAGCGGAGCTGTCAAAACACACAAAACAAACAAAAAACAAAACAAAACAAAAAACCCAAAAGGTCTAATCAGACAGTACATATTTAAGTTATTAAATACCAACAAGGCTTGCTTCGCCCTAACTCTCCTCAATGTCCTTCCAATTTCCAAACCCTTCAATTTCCTTACAATAAATAAAAAAACAAAGGTCGACATTTAATAAATCTACATCTGCGAAAAAACAGTTTTGCCAAACCGCTTATTTTCTTCTTCTTTTTCTTCTTCTCCTTATTATTATTATTATTATTATTATTATTATTATTATTAATTCTATTATTATTATTATCATTTCATCCATTTTCCAAACCGCGTATTCTTTACTAGGGTCGCGGGGTATTATTATTATTAGTATTGCTATTATTATTATTAGTAGTAGTAGTAGAAATAAAGAGGATCAGCGCCAGTTGATCCCCCCCCCCCCCCCCCAACCCACAAAGATGAGGGAAAAAAAGAAAAAGTACTGTTATACAAGTGCATAGCCAGTGGGAGGCACTGGCGGGATAAAAATTTGTTAATCGGTCACATTTGAGCCACACCAGAAGAAGAAATAGAGCAAGAGAGTCGGAAGCAGCGCAAACACAAACAATTGATTACGTCTATGAAGTTATTGACTAAAATCTTTTTTATTTTAATCAGCAGGGACGAAAGGCGCAGTAGCAAATTGCTATTTGAGTAAGTAAGGACGACTTTTACGGTCGTCCTCCCGGACTAAACCCCGGAGAGCAACAGTAGTGTCTGTCTGGTAAGCACACTAGTTTGCTAACATTAGGATTGAGAACAAGCCATTATTGCTTGCTTACTTGATGTGTGTTGTTGGTTTACTAGCCATTTATAAAACAGACACAGTTAAACAGTCTGGATGGGTTGCATGACGGGATATTCGCATATTTAACAACCATCTGCAGCTAGCTTTCAACGAGCTAATAATGTCAGTAAACCTCAGCTTGCAATTAGCTCAAAATATTGCAGTGACATTTGTTCATTTTCACCCTGGGTTAATTTTATGTGTCGGCTGATCATATGACATTGTCTTTGTTTATTTAATATTTCTATAATGATGTGCATCTGTTTTCTGCATGCTGTCTTATTCCAAAGTAATTCAAGTGTCAACAATGGGACTTGCTACGTTTCCGTAACATCATCGTCATCATCATCTTCGTCTTCATCTTCATCTTCATCTTCATCTTTATTGGGTAGACATTGTCTGTGTGAAAGGCACACCACAAATATTATAAAAGACTGCTGTACCAGAGTTGACTGATAATGTATTGCACTAACAGATTAACCAGAGGCAGAGTCATTCATTTGGGCATACGTATATGTATATAAACCAGCTTCTGGAGGCTATTTGATGTCTTTTAAATAAATTCAAGCAAAAAATATACCAAAACTCAGAAGTTCAATGCCTGCAAAGCTGCTATCAAATAAGAAAACCTACAGTATGTTGAAATGTAATTTGACCTGTTAACATGTTGTGATTGAAAACACAACCTTCCAAATGCTGCAAATTCAACAAATTGCAATTTTTCTGTTATTTACAATCTATAAAATATCTTGAAACACTGCACTCCTAATTTGGAACTGTGCTTTTTTCTTTCTTTTTTTAAACAAAAACTTATATATATATTTTTAACATCATTGAAGAGTTCTTTATTAAAATTATTTTATAACAGTTGATGACCTGAAAGTGATCCTGACATTTGCATAGACTATTTATAAAAAAATCTGACAAAAACATAATTTACATAATAATTTGAAACGCGATGTATATGTATGTGCCCTGGTGACCAGTCCAGGATAAACCCTGCCTCTCGACCAAGTCTGCTCTATGAATAAATAAATATGAATGCATTTCACTTTGTTCCATTCAGCTATTTGGGCAGTTGGTCAAAATGGATCCTGCTCTACTGAGGGAGAGGGAGCTCTTCAAGAAGAGAGCTTTGGCCACGCCGGTGGTAGAGAAGAGACCAGCTGCATCAGAATCACACAAGAAGAAGAAACCCAGAATAGAAAAGGAGGGCTCATCAGGATCTAAACAGAGTGCTGGTGAGTGAATCGTCACATCTTTCTGCTAACACTTGAGCGTACACATGTCTTGTATGAGACCCAGAGAAAGTACATTTGCTGCATTGTGGTTTTTTTTTTAAATTAATTTATTTATTTTTTGGTGTGCAAGTGCCCGGGCCGTGGACCGGTGGTTGGGGACAACTGCCGTAGACCTTTGATCATGGTTTCCTAGTGTGACATCAAAAGTCACTCATGTCACACAAAAACTCACCAACACTCTCTTGGAGTGCATACACACTGCATCAACACTAGTCTGTTACATTAGTGGAGCTAATATTTCAGTTGTGGAGCATGGATACCAGCAAAACGGGAGACTGTATATTACCTGCGTACACAGAAAAACCTTTTCAAAGGTGATTTTTGAGGGAGGGGCGCATAATATTTTAGGGCATGTTATTCTCAAGAAAT
Organism: Leptonotus elevatus; assembly: GCF_054856555.1. Taxonomy (NCBI): domain Eukaryota; kingdom Metazoa; phylum Chordata; class Actinopteri; order Syngnathiformes; family Syngnathidae; genus Leptonotus; species Leptonotus elevatus. Next base: position 11,657,018 of record NC_141246.1, read on the forward strand.
TACGGTAATGCAGCTGTGCAGATACACCATCACAAGATGGCTGCCATGCTAAAAGAATCGGGACTGGCGTGAGATGGGCATCTGTTTGTCAATTTGTAGTACAGCCAAACCCCACTTTTCCTGGGATAGGGTTTATTTTATTATTATTAATAATATTATTTTAATTTTTACTCCACAAATTCTTGAAAAACGGGGATAACCCTCCTATAAGTGTTTTTCCATTAAAAACAGGAGATGCAACAAAAAAAAGCATTTCATAACGAACCATAAATAGTTGATGAATAGGTGTCAAATTGCAAATATACACTATAGTTGTGTTACCATGAGATGTCTATCAGCATCTAACATCTTACAACACTTTGAATCACTTTGTGGGTGCCCCTTTTTGGTCAAAGTGAAACATAGAAATACAAATACACTCACCTTTTTGATATGTTTACAAACATGTTTAAAGGGCCATTTATCATCGTACTAATAAATACCAGTGTTGTGTTTTCGTTACTATAATGCTACTGTCCCCGTAAGTTGCCTACTCATAAAAATAGGGATTTCAGGATAAGGCTTTTGTTTGGGTACGTGTGTGTGAAAGGAATTTAGACAACTTGTCAGCGAAGATTTGCCTTCATCGATCTTTTTATTGTCCATTTAATTCATCTTGACCAATTTCTTTAGCATCCTCTTAACTGTTTGGCAGTTTTTGAATGTCTACTCCTTAAGGGGTTCGATTTGTGTTCTTTCCTGGTCCCCCAATTCCTTCTTTCCACACTCTGTGCCGCTTCTATACCACCTCTGTTTGCGGTTCCGGTTCATTGCAAACACTGGTCATCAGATTGCTGCAGTTGCCTGACTCGTCCTCCTCCTCTTGTTGTTGTTGTTGTTGTTCTTCTTCTTCTTCTTCTTCTTGTTGCTGCTGCTGCGTGTTTTCTTTTGCAAAGCAGGCGCAGTTCAGGTGCTCATAGAGCACGGCAAAGGTTGCCAGAGACAGCACGGTGAGGATGAATAGCAGTATGATAACGAAGCAGGCCACGTTCCAGCCACTGTGCACGGAGACTTGGGAGAGGGGAACGGTCTCTGGGAGCCAGGGTAGATTGTTGGTGGTGTTCGTTGTTGTGATGTTGACCATGATTCCTGGTTGGCAATAAAATAAGCAGAAAGAAAATTATTCGATTTAGAGAGGAAGAATCCATCGCAATATGTAAGAAAGGGGTAAACTATTGTGAAAAATATATATTTACTCCTTCAAGCTCGCTTTACCTTTTGAAATGAATAAAAGTAGACACCTAGACGTACAAATGCACGCTTTGACACATACGCTCAGACATTCGTAAGTCACCTACTGCAGCTGACCCAATTTCCTAAAGCGAGATTCAAAAGATGAACTTAGCGGGTGCATCTTGTTGAAACATCATAATGATGAGAACCTGCTGTTTGTGTGACTGGAAACACCATTTACAAATAACATGATATAACCTGTGCTAGTGGCCTCAGTTGGGTCAAGAGGCCGCATGCTTTTGCCTAAGAAAAGAGGACATTGATAATTTTTCAAATTTTCTATTTCTACTTTTCGAGTAGTGTTAATTTTATCTGCCATTTTTTTTTTATTTAGTCTCAGTTTTAGTCCAATTTCAATCACACTTGTTAGTTTTTATCATAGTTAGTCAACCCGGTCCCATTTTTACTTAGTCACTTTTTAGTCAACTATAAGTTGAGCATTTTAGGCTTTATTTTAGTCCAAGAAAACATCTTTTTATTCGTCTATTTTTAGTCAATAGAAACTGTCAACATTTTAGTCTAGTTTTATTCAGGACAATCATTTTACCCTTTTACATTTTTTTGTCAGCATATAATATTAAACATTTCCATCTAATCTAAAACTACTTTGCATAAAATGTTCTCTCATCTTTTTGATTCAAAACAACTTCATACAGAATTACAGTATATCAGCAAGTGGCTATTATGACTCCTTGCTACAAGCTAGTAAGTTAGCTAGCATTAGTTAGTGGTTGGAATAACATTGTTTGAAAGATTTTTTTGTGTGTGTTAGTGACGGTATATCAGAGACAGGATTTTACAAAATTATAATTTTTATCTCGTCTTTGTTCGTGAATTAAAATGTCCATAGATTTTAGTCCAGTCTTTATTAAGTGAGCTAAATTTTCGTCTCGTCTTTATTAGTCGACAAAAATGCATACTGATTTAGTCCCATTCATTGTTTATTAATGGAGGTTTTAGTCGAGTCTGGTGAAAATTGTTTTGACGAAAATATTTTTATTTACTGGTAGTTTCGTTAACAAAATTAACACTATTTTCGAGTTACTTCATTTTACATAGAAATGAATACGCTTGCTAGCTAAAGCATATGATGTAGCACTAATGTCTACTTTTGTGTAGAGATAGACCAATATGGTTTTTTTCCAGGGACGATGCTGATTATTAGTAGTCAAGGAGGCGATAACCGATATTTGGAGCCGATAACCGATATTTGGAGCCGATAACCGATATTTGGAGCCGATAACCGATATTTGGAGCCGATATTCATTTTCAGTAAAAAAAAAAAGGAGGGGGGATATTGGTGTCAAAAATGTTTTTAAATACAAATGCCAATCTTAACTTTGTTGTAATGCCTTAAAGCATGTTTATTGAACAATTTTTCACACTTTTCAAAATGTCAAAGTTAGACATTAGAGATTATTTTAGATTTCTAACAAAATGTTTAGGGAGCTCCCAAGGTTATCAGTACGTCTTAAAAAGTTAAATGGAAACTTAAACAATACCATTGCATTCTATAGTTTTCTACAGTTTTTTTTCTCCAAAATTAAAAAATACCTGAAATCTTAAACGTTCACATTTCTTTATTCACATTTCTAGTTTTAATGTCGAACAAAAACAAATGGCTTAGAATTATCCCAGGTTCAGCAGCATCTCTTATAAAGTGACTGAAAATTTAGATAAATAGTGCCCTGACATTAAAATGGTTTTCGTTTATCTTTTATAGACTATCAGATAAAAAAAAAAAGGCCGATACGGATATTCGTCAAAATGCCCAATATCGGGCATCCAAATTCCCTACCCTTGTGTATGAATGTTATGTTTTAGTCACCTAAGAAGTCACTGGAAAATAACACATATTAAGAGATAGGAAGCGAATATTCAAGGTAATTGCTTTATCAAGCGGAGACTGAAACACTTTTCTTTCATTAGTTCTTATAACAGTATGTTCACTTCCAACTCTGCCAGGGAAACCTTTCAAATATGACGTCAGCATACTAGTGCATCTACTGACCCTAAGTGGGCTCCACCCCAGTCCTCCCTAAGGTGCTATAAGACCAGTTATCTGGACACACACCCGGCAGTTGTCTCTCACTCACACACAAATGTCTGCCATTGGCTTGGCTCCTCACAGCTGTCACTCCATCATTGATTTGTCAGTGAGGGGCTTCAGTTTTCACCTCAACTTGCACGAGTGCATGTTAATGCTTGCTAGCCTAGTGAACAGTCACCAAATGGATTCCCATTTATTTTATAGTGTGCATGTTCCATCTTGGCCTGAATACAAGCATGGCTGGCTTCCATTTTACATCCATTTTTGCTAGACCATGTATGTAAATATTATTCTGGATGGGAAAAGATACATTATGAAACATCTGCTGACGCATAGTCTGAGAATAGCCTGCATGCCTCACATTCCCGTCCCATGTTCATCTAAAACAAAAACAAAAAAAGAAGAAACCCACCTGCTTATCTGATCTTGCGAGGATGCCAGTCAATGGATGCTCTCTCTTCCTTTTGCTGCCCCACCTATGTCCTCTCCTCCGCTGCCTCCCTCCCTTTGCGTTCACTCCTCCTCAGTGCTCTCATGCAGCACCGCCCGCCACTCCTCGCAGAGCCCTCATGGCGGACAACGCTCTCCTCTCAGCCATTGGCTCTTTTCCCCTGGCTCTGTCTCCGACCCATTTGTTACCCGGCCTGTCACATTTCCAGCGGCCTGCCCACAGAGCAGCTCAACAGTCAGTCGTTGCTCCCGCCCACTCTGTTAATCATTCATGGATCTGCATCTCTCTGCTCTGATTGGAACATCTCTGCAGTCTCCGTGAACGGAGTCTTTTCATTGGACTCCGGGCATAGAATGGGTTGAGTTGAGAAGGGTTAGGGTTATTTATTTTGCATACTGTACTGTTTTGCAGTAACTTAAAAGATATACACAGGATACATTGTTACTGCACAGCAAATGAGTTGATACTGAATCACCATGTCTGCTGGTTCTCAAATAAATTGCAGTTCAATTCAAAAGTAGTGTTTTCCCCATTTCATCTTTTTTAGCCCTTCGCTGAGCTTTAGTTAATTAACTGAAGTAATATAAATAGTATCAATCCATAGTCCTTTTCCCACACACTTTAACTTGTTTCCTTATTTTTTTGTGATCCTTTAGAATCCAACATTTGGTATTGCTAAATCAACCATTTTCACCTCTGTTCACTACTGTTATGTTTATTGAGATCCTAGTAGTTAAAACTGAATGGTGTTTTTAATTTTTTTTAAATGGATGTCAACCCAAAAAATCTTCTTTACAATAATGTTACACGATAATATATCACAGCTCAGCTTGCAAATGCCATATGACCAAACTAAGACAATAGGCGAAGCGTGATTGGTCATTACCTAAGCCCCGAGCAACTGAGATGGATAAAAACGGGCTGATTTTACTGCTTAATTCATATTCCACAAATACAATTTTCATCAGAATTCCGTGGTTAGACTACTGGGGGCACATGCAACATCTTACTGTAAAGAAAAATATTGGGTTGACTTCTGCATTAATTAACCTCATGTCATTTTTCTTTCTCTACTTTCTTAGAGTCCAGTAATGGCAGTTTTAACATAAAGACGAGCTCCGGCTACAAGTTTGGTTGTCTTGCGAAGATAGTCAATTACATGAAGGTAAGATGGAAACCGTTTATTATTATGTTTGCTGACAACTACTTCAGCATTGTGAGAATAGCTTCCTTTTGTTCAGTAACCATCGAACAACTAAAGCTTGATTTGCTGACTGTGTCCTCTACATAATAATTGAAACTCATTTTTTCTGTGTACGCTCAAACAGCTTGTTGATCATGCTGCTGCGCCGCAGACGCACCCCATAACCTGACTCAAATTGACAGATTGCCTTGCAATATGGGCATTTTATGTCTCATCTGTCAGCACTGGGCTTTTTAGAGCGTTTGGTACAAATTGCTTTAGTCCTTTGATTGGTCCTCTTGCTCATCTTAGAACTGCTTGTACTGTGTTTTCAGAATCAGCAGTAGTTGGGGATGAATTAGTACATTTTGGTACTAAACTCAATTCATCATCTATGTGCTGGTATGTTTCGCAGACAAGACACCAGAATGGCGACACACACTTCCTGACATTAGAGGAAATTCTGGATGAGACCAAACTTCTCGACATCAGCATGAAACAAAAGCAGTGGCTCATGACTGAGGTTTGTATGCACCAGTTATTCGAAGTATTGTCATTCATCACTTTTCTTTGCTGAATTCCGCAAGTGCTGAATCTTGGACGCAGGCTTTGATCAGTAATCCAAAAATCGAGGTCCGGGATGGCACATATGGCTTCAAGCCCAAGTACAACCTGAAGGACAAAAAGGCTTTGCTGAGGCTGCTGGACAAACATGACCAACTGGGCCTGGGAGGAGTATTGCTGGATGAAGTCGAGGAGGGGCTGCCCAATTCGGCTAAGGCCATCAAGGTAACTCCAATCTTAACATCCTCCTTATTTCAGTCATTTCTTTTAACAGCAAAATACATCTTTACCATACTCTGTAGAAATTAATTCTCAAATGGTTGTTAACAGGCATTGGGGGATCAGATCACATTTGTGACAAAACCAGATAAGAAGAAAATTCTCTTCTACAACGATAAACACTGCCAATTTTTGGTGGATGAAGGTCAGTGTTTACGTGGATCTTTGTGTGTCTGCCCAGTCATCTCTCGCTCTTGATTTTGGCAGCAGCAATTCATAAAACCAACAAAGTGTTCTCAATGTAGTTTTCTCATGATTGTGCCAGACATTGGGATTTTTCATAATTACAAAAATGAGCCAATCATGGAAATATAAATCTAATTTTATCGTCTCCACATTTTGATTTTACTGACTCGTGCCGGCCAAAAATGTTGACGTGCTATTTTATGAAAATGACCACACTAAACATTTGTGATGTATTCCCTTTGTTGTTGTGTTTAAAAACCTTGATGTGTACCAACTAGGTGTGAATTGCTTAGTATTTGGCGATTCGATCTGTATCACGATTCAATTTAATACAGATTAATCCCAATACGAATCTGTAACTCGATTATTACAATTATTTCTTTTTTAATTAAAACTCAAATTTAGAAAATACTAATCAGTAAACTTGTACATGTACATTGTAAGATTTGTATGATAATGTATTTAACTGAAACTTCCACACTGTATGTAACAAACAGGTTGCAATCTGTTTTGTGTTTGAACAACATTAAAATAAAATATTAAGGCTTATGTGCCATTAATATAACATTCTTCCATGCTTAAAGTGTGAACCCTAAGTAAGACGTTTTGTTGAATATTTCCATCCGCCGCATATTGAATCGATACAAGAATTGCGAGCTGTAATATCGTAATATATTGCCGAATCGATTTTTCTTTACACCCCTAGTACAAAATATGAATGTATTTTGATATGGCATAAATACTAATATTTAGTAGTTTTATGGTAGTTTCAAACAATATTTTACCACAAAAATGGTAAACGCTTTTGTAACAGTGCTTCATTTCTATCAATGTAAGATATTTTATGAATTGGTCAAAATGTTGTTTTCTGTTTCAAATGCCCCATGGTAGAATTTCAGAAACTGTGGAGGAGTGTTCCAGTGGATTCCATGGATGAAGATAAGATTGAGGAGTACTTGAAAAAGCAAGGCATCACCTCCATGCAGGAATCGGGGCCAAAGAAAGTGGTCAGTATCTTACTGGTTTCTAATCAATTTGATCTCCAAATGTCTCAGAGGTTAAAATCGGAAATTTGTGTTGCGCACATAACTTGAAAAAGTAACTACAGTTACTGATTATGTTCCTCAAAAAGTCATTGAATTAATTAGACCTTAATTGATTAAGTGTAATCAATTTAAGAACAAAGTAAAATTGTTGTGTGCGCGCATGAATATAGTCAAAATGGCATGTGCCATTGACAGATGTTGTACATTACTCATTTACTGCCATTGACGGCTAAAGACGTCAAAAATTCATTTGAACTATTTCTATTAGTTTAACATTTTTTTCATCTTTTGTTAACAAGAGTATGAAAAGCTAGATTTTTTGTATTGTACATTTAGAACAGATATGAAATTAGTGATTAAACGTGAGTTAACTAGTGAAGTCATGCGATTAATTACAATTTAAATTTTAATCACCTGACGCCCCAACTTTTTAATAATCTTTTCTTTCTTTTTTTATTTATTCACTGCCATTGACGGCTATAAACGGCGAAAATTTATTTGAACTATTTCTATTAGTTTAACATTTTTCCCACTTTTGTTAACAAGAGTATAAAAACCTAGAATTGTTTTTCATTGTACATTTAGAACAGATATCAAATTTGCGATTAATCGTGTATTAACTAGTGAAGTCATACGATTAATTATTATTAAAAAATGTAATTGCCTGTCGCCCCTAATTTTTAATAATCTTTTTAAAATTAATTTATGTCAGTAAATGAGTTAACATAAACCGTGTACCCAAATACAAGCCATTCTATTGTTACTATGAGACAAAGTGAGTCTAGCCACCAATCAAATGTCATGCATTATTGTAGACATAATTACTATGCTTATAACGTAGATCAAGAAAAATAACAGCGATATTTGACAACTTTTTTTTATTAATTGCACCTTTTTTTGAAAACAGCTGTTAACATGGCATGTGCATCCCTACTCCAATTGATATTTTGGCAACAACTTATCTGTATGGTCCACAACATAATGTCCTCGACGTTATCCATACCGGCCAGTATGTTGAGCTCCACCTGAGACCAAAAATGCGAGGCTGGAAAAATCATTTGTTTTGGTTGAGAGGCACTTTCTTCAGTTCCTTAGTAGTAGTGAACATTGTGTGTACGCTGTGCAACCATCTTTGCTCTCGTTTGTCAACAACACCCACCTAGTAGATCCTGATTGGCTTACAATGAATTGTGTTTCCCTAAGTCAGTTATCATCACTTATGTGGTTCTCTCCTGCTCGCTCACCAAAAAAAGAAAAAAAAAAAAAGAAGAAAGGCAACTGCATTAATGGATCTTGCTGATATGATAAACAGCTTCAAATAATGATTTGCATCACATCATTTTGCAGTAACAGCAACGGTGCTATGATTGAAAACTAACTAGAGTACACAATTAATGAAAAAGTAACACCATAACTTAGATCGCCATTATTACATGACTGGTATTTGCAAATGCACACCTGCAATCATTACTGAATAATGTAGAGCCAACATTAAAAGATGCTGATTGGCCCCATCATTTTTCGAGGGGACACAATCTAATCAGCCTGAAGCTAGTAAAGATGGATCCCTACGAGTCCATCTGCCTCGAAAGGTTGGGCCAAGCTCCTCTCTGATGAAGCTTCGATTGCCTCTCGTATTTCACTGGAAATGAATAAACGGCAAACATTCGTTGTATACATCACTGCCAAGCGTGCACTGACTGTTATGCGCTCCCTGCAGTTGCCAGTTCAAAAGAGGAAGAAGCAAGGTGGTCAGCGAAAGAGACACTTCAAGACCCACAACAACCATTTGGCAGGAGTACTGGAGGACTATGCAGAGGGCGGCGTGCCAGTCAAAAAGTGAAATCAAACGCTCGGAAGACGGACGGCTCAAATGCTGCATTAGCTTATTTTGCTCCTCTTGTGGTCCTTGTGAATAGTGACTACTTCGTGGTATTCATTTTAGCTATTGAGCCAAAAGGATGTTTGGAGACAGGATATCAGTTACCTAAGATCCTTTCAGACAAAGCCATCTTTAAAGGGGCTAACACCACTTTACAAACAAAACCAGGCTGAAATGTGTGTAAATAGTTTTTCTTAATTACACCAAAGTGTGTTAATGGAAGATTTTTTCAGCAATGCTTAAATACAGTTCTGTACTGATTCACACATTCAACAACAACAAAAAACTGCAGAATCAAGATTTGTGTTGTGTGTCACATAGATGTCACCCGGCATGGATCACCTATGATGCCAACAAGAGTTCATATTTCAGTTGTTTTACTTTTGCGGGGCCATTCCATCCTGCTTTTAATAAAATACTGTCAAACAAATTTGTTAGCATTTCTTTCTAAGGCCATCCAAATTCTGTCTGCTGTTGTGCATGGTAGGTTTTGTTGAATTCAATATCCTAAATTTGCTCTATTACAAGGCAACAGTTTAAATGTAAGGTGTGTCTCTTTTAAACTAGAGTAGCATGAGAAAAAATTGGAAGCCTGCCATGCACAAATATTTTGGGCAAAATTGATTCGTATTCAGCCTGCCGAGTAGAATGTCGGGTAGTTCCAATAACAATAATTTAATATATTTTGAGTGTTTTAATTGAGCGGATAGCAGACATTTTGTTTTCTGCAGAAAGGTTCACTGTACGTTACTTTGAAATCTGCTATAATGAATCACTAAAATGTATGATGAAAACAGTGTAATCATAGACATTATACATTGAGTGCAAAACTGAGCATATTTAATTTATTAGGTCTTATTTATTAGCACAGCGGGATACAGGTGTTAAGGTAAGTAGAAAATACCAGTAAGGAAAAGTACTGAAGAAAATAAAGTTGAGTAATATGTACATTAACAGGTGTTTTCAGCGTGAGCTACTTCATATTTTGATATTCACAATTGCAACTTTCATTATAGTATTTAACTAGCAGTATGGCTGGCTTTAATGGTTTTCTTCAAGTGATGGTAGTTGGGCAAAATCTTCATTAAGAAATCTAGCTGGAGTGTTTGAGGCTGTAAGACGAGAGAAAACTGTTACACAAAGAGTTTTTGCTTTTGAACAAATTTGAACCTAAGAATATGTGCACCCATGTACCTGTGGTCTCTCAGTCTGCACCCGCCTCATACATCCAGAGCCATAAATGACTGTGTTCTCAGGTATGACTTCGCAGGTGTTCACCTGGCAGAAGGCCCCGATGATGCAGCCACTGGTTAGGATGACGTTCCTACCCACATCAGCTAGACAACACAATAGAAAACACTTGAGTAATACAAGTTGTAATGAAAACAACACTTATACTTCCAGTTCCAATTTATGCAAGTAAAACTCACCTTTTGATTCTATAACATTGTTGTCTCCAATTTTAAGGGCTTGTGACACTGGAGAATCAGTTAAGGCAAATGTGTACTGTTTGGACAGGTCAAAAGGTTTACAAAGGTGAGAGGTAACGACAAAGAAAAGGATACAACAGCCAACTTCAAATACGTTATTGATACCAATGGTCATCGTCTTCGGTTCCACTTCAGTATCTGGTATGATGTTTTCTGGGTAACTATTAAAATATAGTAAAGTGTATAGCAGATGTTTAAATTGGTATTATATCAAATGATATGTTTGGAATAATTCACTCATTCCCTAATCCATACAGTGTATGAATTTGTATATAGATAAATATATCTACATTTACCAGTGTGACTGGATATGTGATACATATAACTAATTTCAGATTTAGGTTTTGTGTACATATGTACAATTCAGTTAAAGTAAAAATGTCAGCCTTTTTATCTGTCCTTTTCACTAGTAGCCACAATTATGTTACAGACATCTTAAGTATTTTTATTTTAAACAACCTGAAATACATTAATATCTACAGTATTATTATTATTATTATTATTTACATGATTGTCACCTGTTAATGATGACAGCTTGTTCCTCGATCAAATTGCCTTCTCCAATCACAATGGGTCCCGCTTCTGCAATAATTCGCGCTTTTGGGTGGACCACTGTCCTTGGGCCTGAGTGAAAACCAAAGGGAGGATAGAGCAGAAGACGTAATTAGGATGTACAGTAGAGTCGCTACATTGTTGTCAACCGTGAAGTTGCTTGTAAGTTACAAAGCGAAACATCTTACCTATGGTAACATCCCCTTTGATCTCACTTTCAACACACACCACAGCTCCTGCTGCAATCTTAACGCTGAAAAGAACGAACACATTAAAAACACGTTATCGAAAACGGGTAAACATCTTACTAGTAGTTTGATGTAGCTTGTTAGCAGTGCTGCTAAAAAGCTACATCATGTAGCCGCCCGACATAGCTACACCTTCATTTCACATAAACAATGCGATTTATTCGTCCTTTGGTTAATCCCGAGTACTACATAAAGCAGATGACCGTCGTTTAGGAGTACATGTTCATACTACCTTTTCTGAGAGTGTTGTTTATCCGCCATTGTGATGGATGGAATTAGAAGGGAGTCGCCGTACTCGACACTCGACTGTTCAACGGGCCACGGCACTCGACAATCGATTTAACAGCCTTCCTTTTTTTTTTTTTTTTTTTTTTTTTTTTTTTTTTTAATTTTTTTTTTTTTTTTTTTTTTTTATTTTTTAATTTTTTTTTTTTTTTAACAGCCTTCCTATTGAAGTTATGGGGCATGCGCAAATTCTTTCGCTTCCAGGCATGAAACAAATTTTCGTTCCTGTTATGTAGTCATTTCTCATCTCTGTTAATTTTAGAAGAACATTAAGTCCAAAGTCTTAATGCTTATTAAGATAATACTAATTGTGTATTAGTACATTAAAAAAGAAGAAAATAACAAAACGTGGTCACAAAAGCAATACAAAATGAATGTCAACCAAATGCTTTCCTGTATTGATATCTACCCATCAATATTTTAGGATTGTTGAATTAATGAACAACTTATCAACATAAACGTGTGTCGCTGGAACGCATTTCATGTTAATTGTACTTTGAACCTTCTCGCTTTCACTAACAAAACACAAGTCGGAAGTGATATCTGTCTGAGCGTTATAGTAAAAAGGAACAGCAACAAAAACATTCAGGTGTCAACTTTAGTCGCCGCGCCTGAAAAGGCACAAGAGAGCGAAATGGCAAGCTCGAGGAAATATGGCATATTTTATTCTTCAGTCATTGCCTCACTAATAGCCATTTGTGTGGCAACACAGAAAGTTGAACTGCCTTCCTGTAAGTATATTCGGTAATAGTAAACTCAAGTTATGACATGGCTAGGTTAGCTCTCAAGCTAATAGCTAAATCACATATTTTTCCACGTGGTTTAAATTTCCCATTTACCGTTTTGATAGATTGTTTAATTCAACTCAGTCATATGTATATAAAGAGTCATATGTATTTACTCATTATAATGTATTTGACTCAACCCCGTGTGCTCAAGATAACACATTTGAAACCAGTTTTAAATTGGCACTAAAACTGAACATCCTCCATCCGTGCATTCGCACTTATCTAAAAATAAATAAGACCTTTAGCCTTTTGAAATTCCCTCTTTGGGGTATTTGTCGGATTAAATGAGCATGTGACTGTGCAGCCGTCACGCACACAGCCTGCCCACTAGCTCACATGCTTCTTACTTGAAGGCATTAACATGAACCGCGTCATCTCTCTGTGTACTCATTTCCCCTCGCATAAAATTACACATCCGTCTCATTTGGTATATACATTTAATAATGCTGATTGGAAGTCAGTTCTGTGAGGTAAGTTACAGTGTGTTCTATCTTATTTTCTAATAAGTGTTAGGACATCAAAACAACATGTCCTTGATTTGGCATGTTTTAATGTGATACATATAGTTGTTAGGATCAGATTTTGTTGATATAAAATCCCTGTTGCTCTAAAGAATAAGTGGGTGCGGTCAGTTGCAAAAGAAAAAGGAGGAACTTCATTGCATACTTATCAGTTAGCACACACATAAGTGAATATCTTTATGTGCTTCTGTTCCTCTCTGCAGCTGGAATATCTCAGTCTAAACACCCACACCTAAAGATGGATGAAGCTTTTTTGACAGTCATCAATGAACTGGATACTAAGGTGGCAGTGTCCTGGGTGTCACAGCGGTGCTATCAGGTAAACACACACATTCACATTCACCTCATTGTCTTAAATTGTACCTAAATGTTTCTTGCTTTTTGGGTGTGTTAGTGTCTTTATCAAGAGCTTGGGATGGTCCCTGCTATGACAAGTCCAGGTCAGCCAGGCTCGGAAGAGTTCATTGTAAGCACACAGCATGAAATTATACTCCAAGTCAACAGCACCCCTGTCAGCCTGGACCTCTGCTCGTAAGTTGAAAAAAAAAAAGTAGTGTGTGAATTAATGAAGTAGCCACGTTGAACATAGATCTGACTAACTGAAGCAGGTCTTGATCATACTGTAGCACAGTCTCCACAGGCTTGCACATTAGACATGAGACATGACGGCTGTATTAACTTGAATTTGCATATTTTCTTCTTGATACAACCCATTGATTCCATAACAGCATATATGGGCTAATCTTACTGTGTAAACCTGTTTCATTGATCTATACTTAAGTCTATTACTTTATTAAGTCCAATCTTTTTGGTTGCTTTTTGCATTGCTCCAGAGTAGATCTTTGTACTTAACATTCTTCATCCATTGCTCTGTAGGTCAATATTCATGCTCTCTTGCATAGTTACCGTTAATTGTTTGAGTTCTCTGCATTATGTAAAAATCTAATTCTCTTTCATCTGCAGCGTTCCGTTCCACTTTGGGGAGCAGGGCAACTACTCTCTATGGTTGAAGATTATAAATAACTCTGCGGTCAACTGCTCAATCGTGACTGATGCAGACCCAGTAAATAGTTACATACGTAAGAGCATCACACAAAATGTACTGATGGGTGTGAGTTTACATGTTGATACAGTGTATATTTTGTCTCAAAATCTACACAGCCATTTTGGTAGCGTTCCTTGTCTTTGCTGGACTGGGATTATTGTCTGCTTTGGGAAGAGCGATATTAGCGTAAGCCTTAATTTGATCTGAACCAAAAAACATGGCCTAATTTAAATTATTTTGACTATGAGTTGGACTTTATAACCAAATACTTATCTCTTCAAAAGGCTCGATTTAGTAAGGGGTGTCCTCTTCAGAATTGGTGGTACCATGGAGACAGAGAGGCTGATCAACTCTGTGAGTACTGTATTTATCCAAGTAAAAGTGGCTACTACTTTCATTTCAGAAACATGTTGGATGTATGCATTTTAATTTGTACGGAAAAATAATTTAATACACCTTGTGCCATACATACTTGTGTACATTATATGTGATGCTTCAATTAGTGTTGTGCTTACTAGTAAAGGTTTATGCACAGTAAATGAAAACTTTCATCGGAAAATATTTGAAAGCTCTAATAAAAATAAATGCTTTTGACTTGGGGGGGAAATGAGCGTATAAATGTATTGTACTCCACTCACCAAATGAGGTATGCAGTGTTGTTATTAGCTAAATGTCTCTCTCCAGGAGCTCGGCTCCCCTGGCAGGACAGTGACGCTGGTGACTGACAACATTCTTCCGCCCCCTCCCAGTCCAAGCAAGAGGCTGCGATCCCTAGACACAATCAGAGGGTAAAATTAGCTTATCTAGTGTCATGTGAACTATTTAACTCCTTTGTCGGTTTTGGAGGTGTGCTCGGCAAAGGAGGGTAGATTCTGCATTAAAAAAAAAACCGGTTATTGAAGTGATTGCAACTAATTTGAGTCATGCTGTCATGTTATTGGACAGGATCTCCTTGAGTATTATGGTGTTTGTGAACTATGGAGGAGGGCGATATTGGTTCTTCAAACATGAGAGCTGGAACGGTGAGGATTATTTTTTTTGCATTGTCTTTATCCACCCCAGAAAAAAACGATCCTAAATATTCCACTGTTATTTATGAAAGGGACGCTTTGCTCTTTGTGTCATTTTAGGCTTGACTGTTGCAGATCTGGTCTTCCCTTGGTAACGATCCATCCAAGTTGTTTGTGCAGTTCCTCTTTATGGTTGTCATAATTTCTGGAGCTCGCTTCCCTTTTCAGGTTCGTTTTCATAATGGGAACATCTATCGCACTTTCAATCAATTCCATGCTCCGCTTAGGCTTCAGCCGCACTTCGCTCCTGAAGAAAGTAGTGTGGAGGAGCCTACAGCTTTTCATTATTGGCATTCTCATCATCAATCCCAACTACTGCCAGGGTTTTTGTGAGTATGATCTTTTTGAGTGTTTCTGCTACTCACTTGTGTTCAACTGTGTAAATAATTCTACTATACACCGCAGTGTCATGGGACAACCTGCGCATCCCGGGTGTGTTGCAGCGCCTCGCCTGGTCATACCTTGTTGTAGCCTGCCTGGATCTGTTGGTTGCAAGGGCTCATCTGGACATCCTACCAACGGTTAGATCATTTTATACACACTAAAGCATTTTTTTTTTTTACATTACATCTAATTGCATCCTGACAATTGCAATAATAGTTTGTTAATGTGTCTCTAGTATAGGGAAATATATTTATGTCTTTTCCCCAGGATGCATGGTGGTCCTCTTGCATTGATGTATTGCTCTACTGGCCGGCCTGGATCTTTGTGCTCCTCCTAGAAATCCTTTGGCTCTGCCTCACTTTTCTACTTCCTGTACCAGGCTGCCCAACGTGAGTCAGACATGGTGGGGAGTGTGTTTGTGTGTAAATAATGTGTACATACAGTGTGTAGATTAAAAAAGAAACAAGCATTGTGCTGCATCATGCTTTTCTATGTTTTTTAGCTCAGGGTGAGGCATTTACGATGAATGACTGTTTTGATGAAAAATGAAACAAACTAGACTTTCCTTCATCCTCTCTTTTGGAACAGTGGCTATCTTGGTCCAGGTGGGATTGGAGACATGGGCATGTATGCAAATTGTACAGGCGGAGCAGCTGGTCATGTTGACCGCTGGCTGCTTGGAGAAAACCACATCTACCAGACACCCTCAGCAAGGGTTAGTGAGGGACAAATACAACTGTCTAATTCAAATGGACACATACCAGACACATGAAAATAGTCTTAGAGCAAACTTTGTTGACTAAAATTATTTTTCATTAAAGGTCATTTATGCCACTCGCGTACCATATGATCCTGAGGGGGTTCTTGGCAGCATCAACTCCATCGTCATGGCTTTTCTTGGGTTACAGGTACATCTCTCTGTCTCTGTTTGATCCAAATTGTTGTTTTATACACAAGGTAGGCCAAATAATTGTGACGCTGCTGTTAAAGAAAGGAAAATGGAATTTTTCGAAATTCTTTTGCTTTTCAGTAAAACATTTTTTTTTTCCAAGTTAATTCACTGACTATTGTGGGTTTTTCTTTCTTAACGGAAGGGTACCAACGATTTAGTCAAAGTCCGCCCTTATCCCCTAAGCCCTCATTCACTACATAGCCCCGCACTATATAGTGGCCTAATATGTAGTGCCCTCAATCTGTTTGGCGATTCAGACAGCTAACTCAATACTTTCTCCTCGTCGCATATTACGTGACCGCCGTACCTGTCACGGCGCATAAATCTCATACTATTTATTGTGAATGAAAATGTTTTAAAACTTTACTTTAGTTCCTTTTTTGTACATATTTTCAACCAAAACGAATAAATTACTTTCGTAGTATATATTTATAATACATCGCTTTGATTCTCGCGCTTGCGCTGTCGCTCGCGCCATGTTTTGGTCATACTCGCAATGAATTATGGTCTATATCAACCCTGTTGAGTGAGCATCGATGTTCACTACTTTTTAGGGTGCATTGTGGGTAATTTTGACTACATTTGCGTTCCCTGGACATTCGGCCACCCCTACAAAATGGTGCGACTCCACATTCAGGCACAGCCACTGTACGTAGCTCATTAGAGTAAAGATGAATGACTGCAAAATGTTTTAACCATTGTCTATTCAACTTTCTCAGGCAGGAAAGATAATCTTACACTACAGAGATCTTCATTCAAGTATTATATCAAGATTCCTCATTTGGGGTCTCTTTTTGGTGAGCAGATCTGCTTTTATTTACTATACACTCACTGGCAGTCTTGGGGAGTAACGAAATACATGTAAATGTAACGGCGTTATGTAATAATGCTGTATTATGTCACATTTGCAGATTACTGGTACATTTAATAAAAACATTGGGATTATTTTGCAATAGTAATGCGGTTGTGCCATTGCAGCACCAGTCACAGCATCGTAACTGTGGCATTCTCACTGGATACTTTATTAGCTGCACCTGCCCACTCAAATGAGAGCCAATGATTTATTGCACTACTGCAAAATGCAGTAAAAAGGTGCAAAATTATGAAGGCTGAAATCATATATCTTCCTAGAATGTACAGCTTCAACTTAGTTTATGGTTGGTAAATGTATATCAAATGAGCTTTTTTCATAGCTGTGATCATGTTTATTTTGTGTAACACGCAGGGCATCATATCAGCTGTTCTCACCAAGTGTTCCACAGACCAGGGATTCATTCCTGTCAATAAGAATCTATGGTAATTATGGTGTTCTATGGTCTTTCAAACTTTTTTGCTAAAATACTTAAATACCTTATACCCTTTTTTTTTCCCAGGTCGCTGTCCTATGTGACAACACTCGCCTGCTTTGCCTATGTACTGCTTGTTCTGGTCTACTACACCATAGATGTGAAGAAGTGGTGGTCTGGAGCGCCATTCTTTTACCCAGGTGAGCACTGCACTCATTGTCGGGAGGTTAGATTCCAGTTTGGTGGACTTCAGTAATGCACAAAATACAAGCCTTTTGACAGACTTAGCAACCTACTATTGGGTATATTTGAACAATCGAACATATTCTGTCTTTACAAAGATGTTTGCACTAAAACAAAAAAATTAAAATATCAAAGGTTCAAGCACTTTGGCAACCATCATTTAACTGTCTTCTACTTGTGTGTTTTATTTAACCAGGCATGAACTCCATCCTTGTGTATGTGGGCCATGAGGTGTTTGAGGACTACTTCCCCTTCCACTGGCGCATGCACAACACTCAGTCCCATGCTGAGCACCTCACCCAGAACCTGGTGGCGGTTTCTTGTTGGGTTTTCATCTCCTACGTGCTATACAGGAAAAAGATATTCTGGAAAATATAAGAGGTCCTGTGACTTTGCACTCAGTCTTTCTGGAATGCTCAGAAAATGGAAATTAGGGGAATTGTAACCATATCTGGGCTATATTTCAAACTCTATTTGACTGTTTTGTTTCCATGATCTTGTTAATGTTTTACTCACATATATCTTTATACTGTAAAAAGGACACTCTGAATGACTTTTCACATAGCTTTCTAGCAGCTGACTTCTGCTAGATATCTTGTGACTCAGGAAGAGCTGGGACCAAGATAGATTGATATATTGGGAATATGATGACGGTCACAGTTAAACTTTGTTTTCCTCTACACTAAGAACACATTTTTAATTCCTCATTTTGCACAGCCTGCAAGTGTGAAAGTAATCACATGTAGATGTCGAGTCCCTTTGTAGGCCACCTGGACATTGATAACCTTCCAATCATCACCCAGCAGCAAACATTCACCCTTACCTTTGATTTTTTTTTAAATCATGTAAAACTGAAATTGCAATGTATAGTAATGAAGCAAGTGCTAATTCAGATCTCCGCGATGCAATGAATTCTACATAATGCCAAATGTTGCACTTAGTTTGGTATTAAAGCTCACTATTTTTTGCTGTGTGTTTTGCAGAAATGTGCTTTGGCTCAGGTATAAAAAAAAATGGTAATCACAAAAAGTTAGCTTTTGATAGCCCATTAAAATGTTCTCTTGAATTGATCCACTTTATTTTGTCATGACAGAACTTTTGTTTGAAGTCTAGTTAGGACTTGAATGGCGTCTCACTAAATATTGCTTGATCATATACTTAGTCATACACAAATCACGTTGCTGTCAATGTTGATGATTTAGTTTTGTTACCTATACTTTTACTGTTCATGTTTTGCAATGATATTTATATTATAAAAACAAAACAGTATTGTAGAGGTTGACTTAATGTGGGTTTCAAAAATGCTTGTTTGAAATGTACATTTTAAGAATTTACAATAGAGAGGGGGTAACTGAACCTGCAGTTTGTTACATAACCTTTTGTGTCTAATAACTTAATATCTATGTTGTTTATATAAAATGTCAATGTATACATTAAACTATTTTGTTTCAATACATTTTGATTTACCTTGCATCTGCCGACTCAATTTGTATAAAGAACGCAGGTCAATTATTGTGGACCATGTTCACATGTTTGTTTATTACAAAATAAATTGAATGTTAATAAGTTTCAAATCTAATCATTGACTGACAAATTTACGTCCTTTAATTTGTTCATTTCTGTTTTTAGACAATTTGTAAACCCACTTTTCTGCATGGAACCCCCCGACCCCCCCCCCCCCCAAGTTATTTTGGACCCACGTGACATTTGTGTACAGTAATTGTGCAGTTTTCTTTGCCCTAAGACTACTTCAAGCAATCATTTGAGTATTTTTTAAAATTTGTATTCACAATTTGCATGTAAAGATGTTTTTACTGTTGTGGCCAATTAGCATATGTGATATTTTAGTGTCGTCCAGTGTTACAAACACGTCTCTATACTTGCTACATTGCTCAACACACTACAGCGTGGGAACGTAGACTGTAACGTCCTTGAGAGAGAGAGAAAAAAACAGATGTTTGAGTTCTTGTTGATCTCGCGATAGTGCTGAGCATTCTCAATGGATGTCTATTGTGAGAATTTTCTTGATCACGCGCGACTTTACAACTTTCCCACGCCTGTTTTTGGGCGCCTCGTCGCGGCTCTTGCCTCCCACTCTTTCTAACCCTTTTGTGCACTCCTGTCCTCCCCGAATTTGGACCAAACTCTTTCTGCATCCGATCTGGTTCCGTTGGCCTTGGTGGCATGGTTATAGTGAGTTCGGTGTGGGGTGCCCTCAGGAGGGGTCTCGCGATTGTTCGGGGTGGGAGGGGGGCGTTTTTTGGAAAATGGCGCCTGTTGTTACCGGGTAAGTGGTGATATTATACCGTAAGTGTTTGCTTTCTTGATACTGGTGCAGCACCTGTTGGTTCGCGTACGGTTGAGAAGGTTCTGTGACTCGGTGATATGTTTAAACCAAGTTCTGGTGATAGAACCTTGGCTTTTGGACCTGCCGCATATGGACGCATAGTGTCAAACTATGTCAGCAAGTTTGTGTAATTAGCTCGGAATGTTAGCTTGTTTTTCTGTTACTGTGAGACACTAACCTGGGTCATGCATGTATGAATAGTTATTGAGGTTCATGAGAAAAGTGTTTTCCTGGTTACAGTATAAGCTTGAATACTTACCAAGTAGATCAACCAACTTTTGCCATTTGTCCCGTATTTTGTGTACTGCAAAATAACTCAATGCCTCGTCAATATTTGCATAATTCCCTGACTGTGTTTATTCGCGCAACAGTATTACATGCATAATAGTTATCTCTCTCTTTTTAAAACTACATTCCCCTTCCATTCTTCTTTTTTCTTTTGCAGTAAGTTTGGTGATATGTGTCAACCTCAACGTTTAACAAGGTAAACTAAAACAGTTAAAAAACAAAACAAAAAAAACGATATTAATATTATTTATTTTTGTTTGTAGAACTGAACTGCATAATGTTGAGAACTGTTTATCACATGTAGTTACATGATGGTGAGTGTACATGTTTTAAAATTTGGTCTTCTTTTTAGGGAGGCAATGAGAATGTACTTAAAGGAAAAAGATGATCAAACAGTCCTCATTCTGCATGCGAAAGTGGCACAAAAGTCCTATGGCAATGAGAAAAGGTATATGGGGGGGTTGGTTCCATAGAAGGTTTCACACAGGTTTTATTTTTATTTTTTTTTAGCAATGATTGGGTTTTTTTTGTTTTTGTTTTAGGTTTTTCTGCCCTCCACCATGCGTTTATCTGCTGGGTAGCGGCTGGAAGAAGAAGCTTGAGAAGATGCAGAATGAAGGCTGCACAGAGCAGGAGGCTCAGCCCTGCGCCTTCATCGGGATTGGCAACAGTGACATTGAGATGCAACAGCTCAACTTGGAGGGGAAGGTGAGAACACTATTTTGCCACAGAAGGTGGTGCAATATGTAAGTTCAATATAAAGTTCTACAAATACATTTATAATACTATTATTGCAGTTCTATGCTTTGCAAACTACAACCACGATAATAAACATTGTTAGGTTAATACCTCTGTCAGTGTTTGCCAAAATGAAGCATTATTTTACTTGTGTATGCCTAAAACATTTACATAGATAGTACATCATTGTGTGGCTGATGAGTGTACCTTTTAGGGGAACCAAAACAAACTTCATAATTCAGAATTTCCCCACTGTGGGACTAAGAATGTCATTTTGTGTTTCACTTCTGCTTGAACAACGTTGGTGTTTTTGTTCCCTGCAATAGAACTTCTGCGCTGCTAAGACCTTGTACATCAGTGACACAGATAAAAGGAAACACTTCATGCTGTCCGTGAGGATGCTGTATGCCAATAGCGCCACCATTGGAGGTTTCCTCAGTAAGAGAATCAAAGTGATCTCCAAGCCTTCCAAGAAAAAGCAGTCCTTGAAAAATGCAGACTGTGAGTGTGAACACGTACGCAATATGCTGTTTTTGGAATGAATTCGGTCGAGTACGTACCTATTCTCGTGTTTGCCACTATGTCTCACAGTGTGTATTGCATCGGGAACAAAGGTAGCTTTATTTAACCGCCTGCGTTCACAAACAGTCAGCACCAGGTATCTTCATGTGGAGGGTGGGAACTTTCATGCTAGTTCCCTACAGTGGGGGGCCTTCTACATCCACCTCTGTGAGTTCTACTATACACCTATAATTGTGCAGTTCTCTTTCCTGTCTCCACTTGCTCTTTCCTAGCATTGTTTCATGTCATGTTGTCACACACCAAAACGATGCTTTCTTTCATTTTCTTCAGTGGACGATGACGAATCTGAAGGGGAGGAGTTTGCTGTGCGAGACGGTTACATTCATTACGGCCAAACGGTCAAACTGGTGTGCTCTGTAACTGGCATGGCCCTGCCCAGACTGGTATGCATGTGACTTCACATACACTCTATGGACAAAAGAATTGCGTCACCTGGCCAACCTACAGGAAGTCAAATGATTTTGGAATGTGTCTGCCTGCTCGTTTCTGTGCATTCCTTCAGAAGCACATTTCTGAGCTCAATCATAGTCAGCTAGTCTCCTACTGCGGAAACAATGTCAAATCCAATGCATCAAAGTGTTCTGTGCGTTAATAGAAGCTAGGATTGTCCAAAATATCTTAGTAAAATTCAGATTTAAGCACAAACGAGTCTCCACAAATCTGACTGATTAATTCATTAAATAGATGTCCCAAAGGTTTTGTCCATATAGTATTATCAGAAGGATGTTTTTGACTCAAGTGAGAATTAGTTTTTAATAATGTAGTTTGCCATTCAGGATTTTAAATTTTATTTTTCAGGCTAATTTATTAGTTGGTTGTTGTTTTTTTTCTAATGGACCTTCCGTAAGGTCTTTCTGCAGCAGTGAAAAGGTGTTCATTGTACAAAATGTTTTTGTAAGATGCGAAAACAAAGGGGTCAAACCCAGTTAAGGAAAAAGAGGTTAAAAGGTATGCTACAATACTTTTGTCCATATACTGTACTTGATGAGATCTGATGAGTCTACAATGTTCTGCTGATGTGCCATGCTTCCTAGAAAGTGTGTGTCTGCTACACATGCTTTTTTTGCCCTGACTGTTAAAGGTTATACGCAAAGTGGATAAGCAGGCAGCCTTGTGGGATGCAGACGACCCGGTGTCGCAACTTCACAAGTGTGCCTTTTACCTAAAAGACACAGAGCGGATGTACCTCTGCCTCTCACAGGACAGAATAATTCAATACCAGGTATGCATAAAGCAATGCGCTACAAGTTGGCCAGAGATAAAACTAATTGTGACAATTCAATGTTGTTCTAATGAAATCTGAATAAATTGGCAGTCTGCACTTAATGGACTAATTCTAATTGTTTACAATACATGAGTGATACTAATGTTGAGTCTTATTTGTGTAGCTAAATTAGGTAATACAATTTAAATATTAGAACCAGCTCTCAGTATGATCCTGCTCAGTTCAAAACCACTACAACAAATAATCAACAAAAAGATGGAAGTAATTGAAGCCCCCACCTCCCTTACAAATAGTAAAAAGTTTCTGTCATTTCACATTTCAATGTAATTTCATGGCACCAATCTTAAACTAAGTAGGCGGGACTTTTGGTGGCTACTTGAACCATCTTAGTGCTATTATACAAGGCTATAGCGCCATCTTGTGGCATTTTAAGATGTTTTACAGAGCACAACAATAGCGAATAGTAGTTAATTTGCAAATAACCGGATAGGCTGAAAAAATAGTGCATAGAATCCTAAATAGGCAGGGGAAAACTTTGTATTGTTGAATTCTGAATATTGCTCAAAACAGCAGAAATGTGTGGCCTGGTACCGGGCACTATAAGACTGATCAAAACACAAGTAGTTCACAGAATTTTCAGAGATGTTTTCTTTCACAATGTGGGCCTTGTGCTTCAAACTCTGCTAGTTAGTTTTAAGTCTACTTTTATATGTAAACGTTCAGTGTAAAAATATTTGTTGCTTCAGGCTGCACCATGCGTCAAAGAAGCAAACAAGGAGGTCATTAACGATGGAGCCTGCTGGACCATCATCAGCACAGACAAGGCTGAATATACATTCTATGAGGGCATGGGGCCCGTGACCACTCCAGTCACTCCTGTGCCTGTGGTGGAGAGCCTACAGGTACACACACACACCTAATAGTTGGACAATGTGCTTTTTGTTGCCTTTAAATAATCTTCTCTCTTTTTGTGGTTGTGTCATTTCAGTTAAATGGTGGCGGAGATGTGGCCATGTTAGAGCTGACTGGGCACAACTTCAGCCCCAAACAGAAAGTGTGGTTTGGAGATGTGGAGGCTGATACCATTTATAGGTATGAGTTGGAATTACAATTTTACACTACTCACAAAAACGTTAGTGATAATTGGCTTTTGTGTAAAATTTCTAAAAATGCAACCTTTACAGGTGAATTTCCTTTGACTTTCTCTAAATTTGTGATTGAATACTTAAACCCTAACATTTTTTTGAGTGGTGTATGTGTGTGTAGACTGCAGACTTTAATCTGAAAACCTGCCAATTCACGTGTCTTCCAAGATGCGGCGAGAGCATCCTGTGTGTGGTGCCGGACATTTCGGCATTCAGAGAGGGCTGGCGTTGGGTCAGGCAGCCGGTGCAGGTCCCAGTCACGCTGGTCCGCGACGACGGAATCATCTACCCCACCTCCCTCACCTTCACCTACACCTCGGAACCAGGGCCCCGACCCCACTGCAGTGTAGCTGAGGCCATATTGAGGCCACACACCACCTCCTTGTCATCAGCATCGCAGACTTCTTCCTCTTCACCTTCCTCTTCATTGGGCACACTCACAAATGGCCAGGTGGCTTACAGTAGTCGTGACTCAGGCATGTCATCAGGGTCCTCAATCGTGTCGATGTTGTCGTCATGATACTCATGGCGAGCGTGTTGTTTGTCAACACGCACAATGACTAAAATGTTTGTGTTTCTGAGCAGGACCTTTGAGGAGCAAAAGAAATGACTGTTTAGCTCCATCTAGTGGACGGTTTTGGACCTACAATCCCCTTGAAGGATGTTGAACGCAAGACAAGGATGTGCCTTTCAGCTCATTTTACCCTGCAAAGGCTAATGACATTGTTCAAGAATGTGAGTTCGTCAATTTGTTGTGCGCAAGGAGTTATTGCTGCAGCAGTTTTTGTATACAGATAGAATACAAATGATTGAACTGTATTATTTGTATTCCTATTACATTTCACAATAGGAGAGTTAAACTCAATTTAAGTGGGGGCTGCTGGAGATAGTCTGGGCCGAATTAAGTATTCCACAAAAAGGGCTTCAAGTATCCAACAAAAAAAATAAAAATAAATTCTGTTTCCCCGAAAGCTGTAATGAGCTGAGCTATACACCCATAAGTAAAAAAAAAAATAACAGAAAAAAAACATTCAGGACGATGACATGGCAAAACACGTGGGGGTGCAAGTTTGAGACTGTTCCCTCCCTGTTCTACAAGTTTTTGCTGAGGTACAGTTTACCTACCGTTCACATAGAAATTTCACTTAACTCTATAGTAAAATATTATTTTGATTACATCATTTAGCAACACGAGCAGGACAATATATTAGAAACACCTCTCGGTATGATGCAGTCACTGCACACTATAAACAATAATAAACCTATTGTTACATTGAAACCTCTGTGTCAATGAATTCAACCAACATTATAGCCTGAACTGATATAGCTCTGGTAATGGATCTCATTAGATTTTGCATGTGTTCCTAGTATTCAAGTACCTAGCTCAATCCTGCAGGGTCCCTGTTGGGCATGGCTAGAGGTCAAAGCTGTGCCACTATTTTTAAACTGCGAGCCAGATTTCTGGAATGAAACCTTACACTTTGTTAGGCTACTGTTAGCGCGGGTGTGAGTCTGTTTGTGTCCTGTGCGCTATTAATGTTTCTGCATAATCATTTGAGTTCTAAAGGTTCTAGCGCATGTGTGTTTAATTTGATCACACACACACACGCACATGTAGACAGAACCACCAACATGTAGGCAAAGTTAATTGCTACAGTTTGACGTCTTGTGAAAATAGTCATTCAAGTCTCTGTCCCAGCAGAACTTATGTTATGCTATTCCTGTCTTGATCTCAAGCAAAACCTTTAAAAGGGGGACTTTTTATGTCACCTAAATCAGTACTGTATTCCTAATACAAAACAAAGATAGGGGGAAAAAAATCCAATCTGCATATTGATGGCCAAGGCACGGACTGTTTGTGACATTTTTTTTTCACCCTCTACATATTTGGGATGGGGGTTGGTGTGTGAGGAAACCTAATAATGTGATGAGACCCTGTTACTGGACTGAGACAGAGTGAGAGAGGCTTCTTGAGGTCTTCACACTGCTGGGAAAGAGCACTGAATGACAGGATTTGAGTGTGGATTTGGATACAGAATAGATTCCAGGTGAACACTAGGAAATAGGATTAAAGACATCAGGTGCTCAACGTTACCCTTTGGATGTTATATTGCTGTGTGATCACAACATAGGACTTCAAGATGGAACAGTCTCTGGATGCGCCATAATATGGCCTACGGAATATAACTGCAATATTTTTCTGGAATTACACTGGGTAGCGTTTTAGGCACTGTCCAGTTGCCTTTGGCACTTGAACATTTTGATTAATCCCGCAGTCTGCATTTGATTTTTGTTTCAGGAATTATTTCTCAACTTTCGAAATGCTGCCCTTTTCGCTGTTTTTATTCCTCGTTTTCCCTGCTGCTCTTTTGGTCGCTGCGCAAAGTGCCGGTGACCTGCAGAGTGTCAGCTTCACAAGTGCGGACACAGGCTTCAATCCTGGGGGTAAGTTGAATGAATGAATCAGCCACCTTTCATTGTACCACACAGAACAATTGCTGTAGTAGTGTGTGTGTGTGTTTATAATATGGACAAAGACTTGATAAAACTAGAAACTAGGCCTACTAAACTAGGTAGAACATATACACATACAAATTACCCTTCATTCGTCACAATGGATTGCCAGCCAACGTGGAAGATAAAACAAGTGTTGCCCCCTATCAGAACCCCATGCACACCCTCCCCCTCTAATCCTCATCTCAATTTATCAAGATATCAAGTGGGATACTTTGTTGTTGTCTACACTACAGCCATGCATTTCCAGACTGTGACCATCTTTAGAATGTCCTTTGGTTACTATTGCGATTGTGAAATACTTCACTTTAAAATTAGACAACTGAGGCCTACCTGTGTTGTGTAAACATCTTATAAAAAATAAAATAAAAGGCTCACAAACACACACAGTGTTTGGAAAGTCTGCCTGAAGTTTTTATAGTTAACAAAAATATTTACAAAATAAATATAATTAAAATAGAACAAACATTTCATTTCCAAAAGAAAAAGAAAAAATCTATCCATCCATCGGTTTTACGATCCACTTAGGCCTATAGCTTAATCCTCACAAGGCTGCTGGAGCCTATCCCAGCTGTCTGTGGGCAGTAGGTGGTGGAAATGACAATTTAAACTAAAACTGAAACTACATCTTACGTTTATAAGATTAAAAGTAACTAAAATTCTAGCGAAAATCTCTTTGTTTTCATCTTTCTGTTAATATCACACATGAGCTTTCTGTGTTTATTTTAAATATTTTTATTATTATTGTATGTCCATATAGACAACAAATATAATAATAATAATACAACTAATACAAAAATAAGCTAAAACAAAGTATTACAAAATAAAAAATAACAAACCTTCCCTAAAAAGTAATTAAAACTAACTGAATAAAAATAATAATAAGCGAAATAAAAATTAACTATAAAAAAAAAATCCAGAACTATTAGCCTGTAACTCTAGCATATAAAGTACAACACTTACATTTGATTGCCATCCATCAGCAAAGAACTGCAGGATTTCATCAGCAACCAAGGGATGATGACAATGGTTTTCGTCATGGTGTAAGATGTTGAACAGATGGGAACACCTTTTTATTTTGTCAAATTAAATTTAACATAGGCAGACAGACAATGGTAATATTGGCACAAAGAAGCAAGCATCTCTGGAGCTTGCTCATATACACGTTTAACAAGCAGGCCTTTTGACGTGCTGCCTCTTTAGCTCACAAGAGCACGAAGATGTCTGAATCACAGAGACAAAAATGGGTTGTGACTAAGAGGCCTGGAAAAACAGTAAGCTGTAGGTCATTTTCCCGTACGGTGTCTTCTGTATTAAGATCTCAATTTAGGAGCATGCTGTACAGTTCAACTCCAATCCAAAATGGTTTGTTTTCATATAATGAATGACTTACCAGGCCAAAATTAATCACATATTCTCTAGAACTAGATTAAACTTGTTCCTTTTACAGCACCATATTATAACAACCCCTGCCTTAACTTAACGTGGAACAATAATGAAATTCTCACAATTAAACATTTACATTAGAACAAAGTATACAAGCTTGTCCTTCACTTTAGGGTTACTTTTTCGTTGTTGTTGTTTTTGACAGATGGTACTCTATTGGTTTTAAACTATAAGAACAATTAACATAAATGGTACTGTATTTGTTTTACATTGGAACCAATGTAAACAAAATGGACAATCTTGCTATTGTTTTTTAAATAATGATAACTATAAAGAAAACAACAAAAAAAGAAAGCCATCTGTTGGAGCTACACCAATGGAGCAGTGAAACTGTGCATGTTAGTTCTACTGTAACTTCAAGTACCAAAGCAAGACAGTCGCATTTAAAAGAACTACAAATAAAATTGCAATATTTTGTTTATAAAGGAAATAAAGAGAATTGATAGTATTTTTTTGTACATGCAGTACAAAACAACTAGTACTATGTACTGCCAGTCGTAAAAGGAGTAGGCATAGGTTAAAAGTTCCAGATGAAGCATGAATTCATGTACTGATTGAAATATCAAGTTATTCTGCATAGTAACAGTGTAATTCATTTGGCCCATGTAGACCCATGCATGGTGGTGTCCCCACCGTGTATAAGTGAGGCCGATCGTTACAGCCTGGAGGCCCTGCAGAGCATCCATCAAATGATGGACGATGACAAGGATGGAGGGATTGAGGTGGAGGAGAGTGTGGAGGTACAATGTTCTCTTATTCATGCGCAAATATTTTTCATGTCCTCTTCAGTTGCCAGAAACATACAGGATACAATCACTGCAAGGCAACAGGTGCGCTGGCTGAAGGAAGCGTCCAATGCTACTTCAAGGATAGCAACAGTTTAACTTGGCTTTTGGCACTCTGACAAATGTGGTTTGCTCTCATAGACTTGCACTAATAGGAAATTGCAGACTCAGCCATATAAATGCAAAATGAGCCATCTGCACTCCAAGATCTTAATTTATTTTATGCAAAGCACACCGGTAGTGATCCAAAAGCATGTAACAAACCAATGTTGCTCCATACATACCCAACGGTCTATTTGCTTTTGAGAAAATATTTAGTAAGAAACAAAACGTGACATCAAAGTTTCAAATAAATTATCTGCTGAAACAAAGCAAAACTAGCAAACTAATAACCTAATTAACTAATTCACCATATGTGACTTTTGCAATTGTCCTTTCACCTTCCAGAATTCACTTGCAAGCTACATTATACAAGCCAGTCCTCAAGTTACGGTTACCATAGAGACGTCAAGGGAGGGACATGGGCTGATCAGAGCGCAGTCCCAAGATGTCTTCAATCATCAAATGAAGCCTTCATCTTTATCCAAGGCTACACTTTTGGATACACAAGCGTGACTACTTCTCTCTAGAGTATGCAGCATACCACCCAGTATACTTATTTTGGAAAGGTTTGACGGAGGCGCCTGTGTGTCCAATCATCCTAGCAGCTACATTTTGTGGGACTTTAGGCCCCTGGCCAGGGTCAATGGCAAGACGTACTAGGACCTTGGTGGTTACAGAAGCTGGCTCTAGGGACGTGGAATGTCAAATCTCTGTCAGGGAAGGAACCTGATCAAGAAGTTCCGACTAGATACTGTCAGGCTCACCTCGAGACACCGTTTGGGACCTGCTCTAAGTCCTCTTGAGTGGGGTTGGACTTTGTTTCACTCTGAAGTGACTATCTTGCTGGCTGGGCTCAGAACGTCTTGGGATCCCTGGCTTGGGAGATTAAAGTCTGAGCTTCAAGTCCTAAGATGCTGCCCCCACTAATGAAAGCATTAAATCAATGACTTAACTTGTAAAGTGTTGTACAAAATAGGCCGTCACATATTAGATTGTAAAGTGCAGTCTGAAGGCTTGTTAATCTTTAGCTGCGAGCAAGTTTATACAGTGAGTAAAATGTGCTTCTTGATGGTCAACAACATTGGTGTACAAATGATCCGACTAATAACACAGGATTTAGAGAGCAAATCAGAATATTGGGGGTTTGGGTTTGTGTGCAGCTCAAGTTAATGAACTTGAAATGCTTCGCCAGCCAAGTGTAAATGTATGGTGACAAGTGGAGACACATTACTCCCATACCTCGAATTCTCAACCTAAATATACACAGAGAAGAATATTACATTTTTTGTAGTAAAACCAGGATATACAGTTGGTGTGCAGTATATCTTCCAATGTGCTTTTAACCGGTTTCTACTGGCTCCATACCGTTGCTTTTTTAACATTGTATTTTTTAAAATAAGTCCCCACTTCCTTTCCTGTAGTTCATCATCGAAGACATGAAGCAGCAGCAGACCAACAAACATAGCCACCTGCACCGAGAAGACCAACACATTACAGTGGAGGAACTTTGGAAAGGCTGGAAGTCATCTGAAGGTGTTTGTCCAGGAGATGAAATGTGTCCAAAAACATGTGAAACATCACCATGTCTCACTTGTAGTCTCACTTGTAGTCTCACTTCCTAGTTCATAATTGGACCCAAGACGACGTTATCCGCTGGCTCAGGGAGTTTGTCGAGTTGCCGCAGTATGAGAGGAACTTTAAAGACTTCAAAGTCAATGGAAACACACTCCCAAGGTGATAATATTCTCTGGCCAAGCAAATGTCTGAAAACACACTGATCTTAATTACAAAAAAGAAAGAAAGAGAAACAGCTCCTCTTTGTCTTTTCTGTAGGATTGCAGCCAATGAGCCTTCATTCCTGAGTGGCCAGCTGAGAGTTCAGGATCAGAGGGACAAACAGAAGCTCAACATTAAAGCTCTTGATGTAGTGTTGTTTGGACCACCGACGCGTAAGGATAATTCATGAATGCTCATCTCTTTTAAAACAAGTTTCTCCAAATTTGAAGGACAACACATGACAACAACAATGCTGTGATTGAATTTTTACTCCTGGAGACCTCTAGAGAGTTTGCAAGTCTTACGTGATCAATTTTTGGATCAATAAATCCCTTAACTCCAGGTGGCAAAACGTTATTGGTATTCACAGGAGGAAAGATAACACTTCATTTCAGCTGATATTGATTATTACGAAGTCGTGAAGAAGCAATCAACCACTTATCCATGAAAAATGCATTATATTTAATCATAACCATTCTTTTCGTTTGCAGGCCCCCCTCACAATTACATGAAAGACCTTCTGCTCATTGTGTCAGTGGTGATGGGAGTTGGGGGATGCTGGTTTGCTCAGCTCCAGAACAAAAGCAGCAAGATCCACATAACCAAGATGATGAAAGATCTGGAGAGTCTGCAGCGGGCTGAACAAAGTCTCCTAGACATGCAGGAACAGTATGGATGCAGGGCAAATTCCATCTTCAATGCCAAGAATTGACATTGTCAATGTGACTGTGACCTGTCTCATATTTCAGACCAAACTATTATAGTTATAGTTAATGCAATAACTCAAACTAAAATTGAAAAAACATTTTCACGAAATGTCGTTCTAACTGAAATTAAACAACAAAAGTCAAAACGAAATAAATCCTAAACTATTGTAACCCTGATTCAGACTGGAGCGAGCCCAGGAGGAGAAACGCAATGTGGCAGAGGAGAAGCAATACTTGGAGGAGAAAATGCGGGATGAGATCATGGGGGCACAAGAGGAGGCCCATCGCCTGCAAGAGCTGAGGCAGGGGGCCGTCAGTGAGCTCAGCCGACTTCGATATGCAGAAGAGGAACTTGTGCAGGTACTGTAGGTGCATTGGCTAATTAAAGCAAATGTACAAAGGTCGGTCAAATTTATAACAAACCATTTAAAGCCTGAACATATCACCGTCTCAGGTCCGTGGAGCACTAAGGCAGGCAGAAAAGGACATGCATACTACTTGGACTGCCTCAGAAGTCCTCCAGCAGTGGCTCCAGTTAACACATGAAGTTGAGGTCCAGTACTACAATGTCAAGAAACACAGTGCTGAATTACAGCTTGCCACTGCCAAAGAAGAGGTGATGCATGGGAAAATACAGTATGCCATAAAAGTTCCAGGATTGGTGTCACAAAAGACATATTTCAAACCCAAGCTACAAACCAAAGCTGGGGAAAACCGTCGTTACATCGGCCCGTCATTGACGGATGCGCACCTTTTTGGTGAGTGCTTCCACATTTTCGGAAAGGACTGAGAAGGACCATCTGTACTGACCCGGATCGACCGACGTAAACCTGCTTCAGTCTGTGCTGAGTTTATATTTTTTTTTCGCTACACTCACCAAAAATGCGGAAGCACTCGCAGAAAGGATGGCATCCGTCAATAACGGGCTGTGGAGGATCTCGGAAGAATCCTTACAGGAGTGCCTTAGATTCCAGCGGGATTCCAATACAGTATTTGTGACCCCAATGCTGGAACTTGTCTGACATAAATCGTGCACATACCAACTAAGAGTTACTGACTAAACACTTCAACCTAAATATCTGCTTGTGTACTTTTATTTAGGCCGAAAAAATTAAAAAGAAGAGAAGCTCAGTCCTTGGGACTCTCCATGTTGCCCACAGTTCATCTTTGGATCAGGTTGACCACAAGATACTAGAGGCAAAGTGAGTTACATAACTATAGTTAGGTTTTACTTGAGTCTCCTAAAATAAATCTGTCTCTCCAAGAGGAGATAAATATAGCACGAATGTCTATCTATCTCCAAAAGGAATGCCTTGTCAGAGGTAACAGCATGCCTGCGGGAACGTCTCCATCGCTGGCAACAGATAGAGCGCGTCTCTGGCTTCCCGATCATCAGGAATCCTGGCCTTACGAAACTCACTGCTCTGCTCTACTCAGACTCACTCGCTGCGGGTTTTCCCCGAGTGCCTCAGCCATCTTGCTTGTGGCACAGCTCAGTTCATGGGTCAATTGAAGACCTGTTGGAAGAGTCTTCTGCTATCCTACCTCAAATTCCAGGTAAGGTACCGCAAGATTTTCCTTAGTTTTTTGAGAGGGAATCAGAGTGCTATCCACTGCTGCCTCCAGAGGCACAGTAACAGGGTACGTAAAGCAAACAACTCTCAACAGCCCCTCCATCCACCAACAAGATGTCTGACTCCGAGGTCCAGCTCTTTCAAACTGAAACTTATGAATCGGAGCCCTGATGCTAAATCTGATACTGCAGCTTAGAGTTAGCCTACTTGGTAGCTATTTTAGTAAAAGAAACAAAGCCACTCCTTAGTTTCTGCTTAGAATTTTTGTTTACCGCGTTGCATATATTTATGGAACATATGGTTTCTGAAAACTACATACATTATTTGGGAATTATATATATCCTAATATCATGTTGCTCAGAGTTGAGATGGGAGGGTTTGGTGGACCTCAGAGGATTTGAATTTGGGCACTGGCACTTTTTTTAATTTTTGGGAATGACTGGATTTGTGTTCAAAACTTCAGTTCCAACTGTTCTCTAACCCAATCTTGGAGACTTTTTGTGTGGAGTTTGCAAATTTTCTCCAGAGTTCTTTGATATCTTGCACAGCCAAAAACATGTTAACAGGTCAACTTCCAGCCAGTTCCCAGTACCTTCACCTTTGTCCTTACAAATGAGTTTCAAGAAGTGCCTAGAAAAAAAGATAAAGTAAGTGATACGTTAGCTGAGTTGGGGCGGCCCTCCTTTTTGTGCCTTTTCTGTTTGCTTGCTATGGGTTACTTTTACTCATTGGTTTGCATTATGTCTTACTATAATTCCAGGTGCACCACTTAAGAATTCTCCTCGAAACCGAACATCTACGATGCGCCGATCACGTCGACATGGTGTCACACAACCACCAACCACTCTAATCTCGGCAGATCCTGATCTTCTCATCCCAATTCGAGCTCCCTATACTTGTTTCGATGAGGATGATGGAGTCTTTCGTAGAGCCATTAAGAAACAGTAAGTCTCTGGTTCAATACAATATTTTAAAAGATTTGATTCAAATTGCCAACGTTAATCTTTACTCTGCTTCACTTTTCAATAGAGACTCCCAAGAAAGGTTCTCAGATTCTGACCATTCCACCTCACCTCCTCATAGCAAAATGTACTCTTGTTCTCCTGCTGATGCCTCCCATAGAAAGCTATATCATGACGATACAGAACCTTTTGCAGAAAGATCTGTGGTAAAGCCTGTGAGTAAAGAATTGGAACCCGATGTTGAATCTCCAGTTAGAACATTTTCTATGGAGGATCTTCAAACTCCCGTAGATATTTCCTGCAGGAAGATGGCAAAAGATAAAGCTCTGGATATGTCTTTGGAAAATCCTTCGATAATGACGTCAAAAGGCGGGTCTTTAATTGAGGCGCCATTCAGGAGAAGATCCAGAGATAGGAGTGAACTTGCGTTGGATTTTGTAATTAGAAAAGTATCATCCAATGAATTAGATGCAGAATTTCCACCCAGGAAAATAGACAGAGAAATAATAGAGGATGTTACAGACAATCTATCGAGGAGTGTACCTAAAGATCGAGGTGATTTACCACTTGAAGTCAGGAAGATTGTTTGGGATGAAGTTGAGGCATCAGAATTGGGACAAAAGAAGTTATCAAGAGCTACGATGGGGGCTTCTGTAGACAGTGGCTCTAGAAAGTTACTGGAGGGTTCTGAGTGTCCATTTGACTCAGTAGCTAGAAGGATTACGAGAGACTCAATGGGAATGTCCTTGGATGGAAGTTCTAGGCCACTTGATTCCTCTGCGAGGGGGATAGCCAAAGACAAAATGGTTGAGGCCCCTACATCACCCTCAAGAAAAATCTCAAGAGAGGGGTATTTTGCAGACACTGGTTCCGTAAAGGCTGTACCCAGAGAGGAAACCGAACATGTGCCTCACACATCTTCATCAGAGAAGCAAGAGTTCGCTTCAGAACCATCAATAAGTAGGAGGCCATGTAAAGAGGATCTCGTATCTCTCAGAAGGAAAACACCTCGAATGCCAAGAGATAACCAGATTTCACAAGAAATGACCCCAAGGGATAGAGTTGAATCACTTGTAGAAACACGTCGTCCTCCAATCATGAGGGAAGGGTCCGAAGACTCCTCCGCACCAGGTGAAACTGAGCAGCCAGACCTTACAGTTGGCTCCGACGTACCATTATTACCGCCGTTATCTGCAGATATTTTTGCAGCTGGTCCATTGAGCCAGCTTGTTTATGATGGAATCCTGGAGAAGTCTTGCAACTCCATGGCAGCAACCCCAACGAGCCTTTCTGCCTCAACTCCCAACCTTCCCCAGAGCTTCCCAAGGTTTCTGGCAGAGTCTGTAGCACCGGTGGCACCAGCAAGAGGAACCTGCCAATCCACCTCGTCCTCGTCTGAAGTGAAAGATGACAGAAATAGGGATAAAGAGAAGAGCAAGAAGTCCTTGAAGCTGAAAAATCTTTTCAAAAAGAAAAATGAGGCAACGACAGAGAAGATACAAAGCGGTCTTCAGAAACTCTGACGACGGATGGAGCACACTTTTAGGGGAGGGGGGGGGGGTGCAGTCATCCAGTATATCTTTCATTTTAAGGTAATACTTTTGCACAGTTTTCTTGAGTTACCATTTACAAAAATTCAAAGAGATATTATCATATTGTCTCAAATAGCGGCCTCCGAGTAATTGCCCGGGATTTGGAACACATAAGCACGTAATCCCCCAAAACACCTACTTTATAGCCCCTCAGGAAAATTTATGGATTTGACTGGAATGACTTTTACCATCTGATACACTTCACTTGGTCGTTTCATAGACAGACATTAATGTTCACATATGGAGCATAAAAAGTTAACCACCGAGCCCAGTTGAAATCCATCGTGGGTGCCTGGCGGGCTTTGAGGGTGTTGGGGGCAACTAGTGCGCACTGGATTACCAGTAGCATCTGTGTCGCAGCTCCAAGAAATTGTGGCATCCGTGTCAGAGAACATTGAGAACCGTAAACAAAAAACGATATTTCGACTGGCTTTTTCTTCCTCAGTTCATTCACTCTGAATGAATGGTGCACCACTAATCCATATCACAGTATCTGTATTTGAGTAAGATGCTCTGTTAAAGTGTATCAACTTTTACATTGGAATCAGTTTTTCTTTGTCTTACTTTAGCATATTTAGCAATGCTGTTTTTTTTGTTTTTTTTTAATCTGAGGCCTACGATTTATTTTGGTTACAAATTCCATTTAATCTACATTTTTCCTACAGTTATAAAAGCACACATCAATTAGTTTGTTCCTGAGCTCATTCTGGCATTTATAATATTGTATATGAAAATGAGTCAGATGTTTTTCTTTATATTTGTTTTTATTACGTAATGCACCTGTAATCATTTGTCAGGTAATTTAAAGACCTATTTTATGCATTTGGAAGAAGAGTAATTTTGTTTGGGTTCTCAACATTTTTTTATGCTTTAATGATTGTTTTGCTGTTGATTAAATATAATATGTCACCTTATAAAACTTATAAAACTGAGAATGCCTTGATCTTTATAATGAATGTTTTGTACATTTTCACACAATTTTAGAGCGGTGTGGTTAGGAAATAAACCATAAGAAGACTAAATCTTGGGTTCTTGATGTTTTATTAACTTGAAAGTGATAAACTATTGAATGTGAGCTGAAGGAGTAAAAATGCAAATTTGAGCAATTAGGGTGTTCTTAAACCACTCCCATTTACTACAGCCATACTACCCCCCACTTAATCCCCCCTCCCCTCCTCAAATGCACTGAAATGAGTGTTTACCTAGACAATAATTGTACTGATTTGTTTTTTTGCTTTTAATTAGTGAGTTTTGTTTTGTTTTTGGCAACACTTTCTCAGTATTTCTATATCGTATGATCGGTATTTTGGTGGTGGTTTTTTTTGGGGGGGGGGGGCATTTTCTACCTTTTTTCCTTGCTGTGGATCAGTGATCAAGTCGCAAGGACTACATATTTGCTGTTTAATAGTCAAATAAACCGATTTGACAACACAGAAGTCTTATAAATGTACAGCATATATTAATCGGATCATCTAAAGGTGCCCTTAATTTTTTTTATAATTAGATAATTGGTTCATAAATCACTGACACTTTTACTACTTGTTTGTTTGCAAAGAGTGGCCAATGTTGTTTTATATTTTCACTGAAACATTTGCATATTTGATGACCTTTCATAAGGGTTGCATTTTTAACTATCAGCAGCACTTTTGAGGTGACTGACTACTGAAATGTAAATGTTATAACAACTGCCAGAATGAACACAAGAAGGATCACCTACCATTTGTAAGTAATACAATTTGCTTTAATCACAATGAATTTTTTTGATGTTTTGTAATAAGCATTAAATAATTATATGTGTTTAATGGAAACTTGAAATGTTTATGCAATTGAAGGATCAATTACATTCATTGTTTACAAAGTGAATCAACTTGAGGAATGCATCTTAATTCATATAAATGTTTATGAGACATATCATTGTGATGTTTGTTTGATTGATTGATTGTTTATTTAGAAACACAAGCTAAACATTTATTTTCATTATATGATAGCTTTTATTGTTTCATTATTTGAGTCCTACAATTCTGACTGAACTGTAGAAAGTCAATACCATTGATTGTTGGTTCCTCACACTTTCTTACAAATAAATTAAGTAATTGTTAATGTTTTACAGTTTGTCCCTTTGTGCATATTTTTTTCCCAATCGTTTTTTTTTTGCTCACGGAATTATTTTTCAACTCGTAATGCAGTGAAAATGGCCTTTATAAGTACTGAAGAGAAGATAATTAATTTTGTAAAGGCAAGAAATACAAACATTTTATGTGATACACACAACCATAATTTTATTACTACATTTTTTTATTTTAGATCTTAAATCTATTTATTTATTTATTTTAAGGGATGCAGTGTAATGTCCTGCATTGTTTGTCCACCAGGGGTCAGGCGTGCTTTATCTAGACCTGTTTATGGTTATTGGTTGTTACAGGAAATTCAATTTTGTCTAACTCTCTTTCCACTAGGATTTTCAGGTCCAAAATAATAATGAATAATTATACTACATAGTCGTAAGTCTATGGTCGGATGGTGTGATTTCACCTTCACCATTAACAACAATTGATTTAAGTGGCATGGAAACGAGAAGAAACCAGTTTTTTTTTTTTATTGTAATGAAATTATTGTAATTGCTACTAAGGTCTATCAGCTCGTAGTAAAGCAGTCACCGCTCACATGCTTTGACAGGATGTAGCGTGACAATATGCAAATGATAACACCTTTTTTCACTATATTGACTATATTTACTACATATACAGCAGGGCCTATATACATCTATAGTAGTATCAAAGTTTTGGCGTTGCTTTACAACGATAATTATGAAACAATTCTCAGCTTTGACTGACACTTCGATGTGTTCTCTATTGTGGTTATTACACACACCTTAATACTGTTTGTAGAAACGTTTCCAGTGCAAGAAGAAGAATCAATCTAAATGATGCCAATATACACGATCCAGATCAGTTAAACCCCCCTAAAATAAGTGACAATCAATTTATGGTCAACGTGGGCTAAGCGCAGTGCAGCTAAATTAAAACTGACGGGCTAGCTACCAAAGTCCAGAGTGATCCAGTGATCTACATTGACGACTTTGATTCATTACCACTGACCAAAGAGTAAAAAGTGGGACGCACAGATGCCACTGCTGGCCACGCTCCAGATAAACACACACACACACACACACGCACGCACACACACTCACGCCTTTTAATGATGTTCCCTGATAACAAAATAGATTAGAGGGTCCTCACACTCAGTATGTTCCAGTCCATCTAAATCATTTGAACGACGTATTCGCCATGCCCCCAAAGCAAAACTCGGCAGAGACTTGACAAGCTCAGTAACTAACCTTGAAGTCGACTTCAATTTATGATGAAGAATGACGATTTTTAGTACGTCTTTCCAACCCACGCTCAATAAAAAAAAAAAGGTCTCATGGTTCTTGCAGGAAAGTGAAATTAAACTTGTTTTTCTGGCAAATTGTTAGCTTGCGCCTAGTTTGAGTGTTTTGCTTCCCTTCAAGGACACTTAAGTCCAAACCTGCCCTTGAAAATACAACATATTCAAACCCAAATAATGAGCTCTCCTTGAACACACTGGGTTGTGTTTTTAAGCCTCAGCAGTCCTGAATCACACAATGATTCATGCTACCACTGGAGGTCTGCAGCACACTGGGAGCTACTGCGCTCTCCCGGCAGCATTACAGCAATACACAATATTACGTTTGCAATGATACATTGCATTTTAACTTATTCTACCGAGCCTTGCGAGAAAACATTTTAACTTGAAGTTAATTCCAAAGAGGGAGCTAAAGAGAAATTATGCATGACTGAGTAGAGCTCGGAGAGCCATTGGATGCAAAGCTAAACTGTGCTGGAAAGTTTAATGTCAGCAATGCAAGGCAAGCTGCAAAGGAGCCTTTTGCGTGCGAAGGGATGAGTCCTTAATTGGAATGTGTATTTGTCCTTGCACTCCGGGTTGCCATGCTAGCTTATCTCGTCAAAAAAAAAAAAAAAAAAATGCAGTGAGCACAAAACATGTCATATGTCAACCACATGGTCGGCCACCGGACCCTCGTGTCAGGGAGTGTGTGGGATTCACATTGTTACCTGAAACGGCACAGGAAATTGAAGCATAATGTTTGTGACGTTTCTGATGCCCAGCATGTAATGTTTACATATGTGCACAGACGAGATATATACAAAAAAATAGAAGCTAACAATGCTCAATACTGATATAGACTGTCAGATATTTGTCCTTATATCGTGGCTGGAGTGACCTAAGAGATACTCAGAAGGTGTAATGTTTTATATCGTTGCTGCTATGTGAAAAACATTAAGGCCATTTTTGTCTTTTTTTTTACATGTTTATGTTTTTGGGATGAAATTGAATGCAGACGTCTCAAAAACATAAAAAAAAAAAAAAAGAAGCAGAAGACAAATGGACATAGAGTAAGTGTTTTTCACATAGCAGCGACGATATACTTTATCCACAAGTAAATAGATATACATACGTACAATGTGGACTATAGGGTAGATCTCTGTTACTCTGTCTTCTTTACAGACAGCAAATCATTCTTTTTCCCAAGCCGTCATTCTTTTCACGTCAACATTTCATTGCTAAGCAGTTTTCACTCTGGACTGCTTTCTCTTCGAACTCCACCATAAAACTTCAGTTTAAATGTGTTTATGTCTTATTCCATAACCCGAGGTATTTATTAGCAGAGGTGGGCATTCCGTCGATATTGACAGATACATATATATTGATACCAATTTTGTTGACAATTAATAATTGACGAGAAACATAGAAAAATTGACGGACTAAGCATTGCCAGAAGTGGGTTTTCATTCATTTTGCTGATGACTGACAAATGACGGAAACATTGACTAATCAATTTCCTTCTTTTTTTTTCTCTCTTTTTTTTCTTCTTTCTTTTCTAGTTCACCAAAAACCTATTAAAAAAAATCCCATACCGTTCACCGAAACCGAACACCGCCGTCAGGAGACCCGAGGAAGGACCAAAGAAAAAAAAAGGAAAGTGATCAATTTCCATTGCACAAGCCATTGTATTTAAACCAGGAGCACCATCTAGAGGAGTAAAAAAAAATACTACAAGTGCTCCATATAACTTCATTCCTTATCACTATCGCTTATGGTGTCGTTACACTGGTTTTCTTAACAAGAGAAAAACGATAAGGGGTTAAAAAAAAAGAAGAAAGAACTGTGTTCAAAACTGTTGATTTGCCCGATTTGAACGAGTTCATGAACTTACGTTCTTACGTACATACAACAATGACTGTTGCTGTAAAACACATTTCCTTGCGTGATTAAATGTCAATCGAAGTCCAGGAGATT
This sequence comes from Leptonotus elevatus, assembly GCF_054856555.1. NCBI lineage: Eukaryota > Metazoa > Chordata > Actinopteri > Syngnathiformes > Syngnathidae > Leptonotus > Leptonotus elevatus. The sequence continues at coordinate 11,697,921 of NC_141246.1, forward strand.
CCTGAGAGCACCGCACTTGTTAGCGTGGGTGAGTGAAATGATGGCGGCTGGCTGAAGAATATCCTCCTAAATGGAGGAGAAACAGATGTGGAGTTGTCGTTTTGTGATTAATTGTCAGACGCTCAGCGCATATTTTCATATGAAGGAGCGTCAGAGCAGTCATCTGTAATTGATGATAATAGAGAATCGTGCAGACAGTCTGCATGAGTGTGAGAAGGTGGCACTTCCTTGCGCTTGTTTAAGAGAAAAAAATGGCTTTAATTTCTGTTCTTTAACAAGGAGAGCCTTAATGCGGCCCAAAGGTCGTTAAGCCGGGAGTTTCAAATGAAAAGCCTTTAGCTTTGTGCGTGCGTGCACTTTTCTGTTAATTGTGTGTTTCGTGCGCAGCCGCTGAGCAGCATCAGCGCTGATGCATTCCTTTCTGGCTCCATGCATCACCTCCCAGTTCATGCGCTCATTCCGTTTGTGTGTGGGGAAATTTGAATTGATGTTTATGTCCTCAATGACATGCACAAGGTCAGTGCCTCTGCTTCGAATGTAGCTTGAACTGCCTGCTATACAGCCACTGTGGCAGTTTGCTCGACACTAGATGGCGATGTGGAGCTGTATTGAAGACGAGCGTAGCGGTTGGACTCAAATGAAGTACCGTTCTCTGCCCTTCAACTTTGTGTATGCCATTGGTTCTATTTGAGAAGTGTCATTTTCCTCCTTGTCATTGTGTTTGGTGATACTTAATTGTGACACAAAAAAAGCTACTTAGTTCAACACAGAATTTGGATCAGCACAATTGCACACCTTCCTCCTTAATGACTCATACATTATTCACCGAGAAATTATATTTTTGTTAAGAAAATGTAACAAATGGGGTTAATTAGTCTCTCCCTTGAAAGTGTACATCAACACTGTGCTCATACGCCATATCAGAACTAAATGATCACATGTAAGATGTGTCAGAAAAATTCCAGGACTGTGGTCACAAGGGTGCAATGTTCTTCTCGCCACAAATGACTTTCTTGTCGTGATGAAGCAGCGATGAGATGTCCTGCCACAAAAGTCACCTCTTCTCACGCGCTGAACAAAAGTAGGATCTCTTTGTAGATATGCTGGTAGTGCTCGTAACTTAAATCTATCTTTTTAACACTATTCCTGGGACTTTTCTGACACGCGTCACCCATGACCCGAATGAGGAAAAGCGGTGTAGAAAATGGAAGGACGGATGGGTTCCATGGCAAATTTTCCAAGGTGATAGTGAAGGTTTCACAAAGAACATCCCAGACTTTTTAAAGGTCTTTAAATTAAAGTACAGATAGAAATCTAAAACGTTACCGCTCAATTTAAAGTTGAAATGACGTTTTACAGTTAAAGTGCGATTAGGAATGAACCTCCATAGAGATGCGTTTGGTCTTCCTCCGTCCAATTAACGTGTTCAGTTGCCTAGCAGACATTTGTACAATCACTCAAAAATACCAAGAAAAAAAATACATTAGCTGTAATTGCATTGTATGGAAGGAGAATGATGGCTATAAGGCAAAAAATGATTAATGTGTTCATATGTGCACATTATTCTTGGATTGCAGGTACGTGTATATGACTTCTTCTGCACACAAATTGTCTTTTGTACATAGTTCACACATCCAGATGGCCAATATATGTTTCATTGTCGATAATTGAGAAGCACAGCATACTGTGGGGATAGACAAATATGACATTGACAATCTGCTCCCCATATACCGTACAGTGCATAAGCCAAAAACAACACTATTATTTATTTCACGGTTTTGCAGTCTGCTCAAACGAAATGTCAAAAGCATTTTCCACACCCGCCCCAGAAGAGTTTTTCATGTCCTTGTACGATCCAAACAAACTAATTAAGATGTTGCTTCACTGTTGAGGTTGTTGACATGCCTCAGATTCAGGTTAGGTGTCATTGAAAAACATCTGTGGATGTTTTTGTATTTTGGTTCAATGCTTTTTGCAACTTCAAAGTGTTGCATTGCCCACGAACAACACATTTGTAAAAAGATCTTTGCACAACTTATGGCAGTTTTGTCGATTAAAAGAAACCTGCCAATTCATATGAAGGAGTATGTTAGGGTCACGCTGAGAAAATGAAATCATTTTACTCACAGAAGTAAGTCCTATTTTTTGTAAGAATAAAATTGCTGACTATGTAGATTAACATATAGGGCTATTCCTCCTCTAGTGTTGTAGTTTACGAGATTGGTCTTGGTTTCTAGACCGGACTCAAGACCACTTTTTAACTCATTCACTGCCATTGACGGCTTTAGACGTCATAAATTCATTTGAACTATTTCTATTAGTTTAACATTTTTTCCTACTTTTGTTAAGATTATGAAAACCTAGATTTTTTTTTAAATTGTACATTAAGAACAGATGTAAAATTTTTGATTAATCGTGAGTTAACTAGTGCAGTCATGAAATTAATTACAATTAAAAAATTTAATCGCCTGATGCCCCTAATTTTTTTGTTTCTTTTTTTCTAATTGCATTAGGTGATTAACATTTTTAATTGTAATTAATCGCATGACTTTAATAGTTCTAGGTTTTCATACTTTTGTTAACAAAAATGGAAAAAATGTTAAACTAATAGAAATGGTTAAAATTTATTTCTGACGTCTATAGTCAACGGCAGGGAATGAGTTAAGGGTCTTGGTATCGTCTGGGAATTGAATGCATACTTGGATTTTTGATCAAGGCCGATCGAGACCGGGGCATTTCTACTGTGAACAGTGAGAAACACAGAATGATGCAGGTGCTCGCGCCCCGCCTTCCCGGTGCCGTCGAGAATGCGAGAGGAAATCTCATCAAAACGGACACGCCTCGAGCACTTAGCTTAGCGTTTAGCATCGCAAAGTAACGTCAACTCAGTTGCTACGAAAGACAAGCTTACTTCCACTGGCCGTGACGTCTTTCAATGGCACCTCTGAGCCTCTGCAATGTTGTAAAATCCTTCATTAATGTCACTAATTGAGACCTGCGCGTTTAAAATGGAAGTCAACCATAAACATTTCTTGACAATAATATGTTATATGTGACCTCACTACATAACATTGTGATTAATATTACATTTGTGGAATATGAGTTATGAAGCAAATTCCACCGGTTTTGATCAATCTCAGGGGGCGGCCATTTTGTCACTTGCTGTCGACTGGAGATGACCTCAATGTTTCTCAGCTCTCAGGTAACAACCAATCACAGCGCAGCTTCAGAAAACAGGTGAGCTGTGATTAGTTGTTGCGTGAGCCCCGAGCGACATTTTTGTCATCTCATATCGACAGCAAGTGACAAAATGGCTGGATTTTGCTACTTATAACTCATATTCCATTTGCGCAATATTAACCAGAATACCATATTTAGACTAGTGGGGCTGTATAGAGCATATTCTTGTCAAAAAAAAATGGGGGGGTTGAAATTCCTCAAACCAAAATTTTGATCTCAAAGTCACAAATCAATTACCCTGTTAATTAAATGTAGTATAGTAGGCTGGTGATGCTGATAACAGCCTATTTCTAGTGACTTAAGTGACACAAAACTTTGTGAAAAGAGACAAAAGGGGGTGTAGTGAGGCAGGCTAAACACGGTAAAAGCCAATTTATGGCAGGCCAAGAATTTCTCACTACGGGCACTGACCAATCAGCATTCACGGCACAATAAAGAAGGAAAGTTGCCGGTCACGGCAAAATAACCACTGCAAATGTTCATAGCTAGCTAGCAAGTTAGCTTACGTAGCATTGACTAAGTTTACATGCAGTCAATATTCGGGTTCCCGTTTACATGATCATTTGTGCTCGATTGGAATAACACGTTAGGACCGTGACGCGCGGACAACGTAATTACCTAAATAACGTAATTTTAACTTCCGCTTTTAACTTACTATACATTCAATAATTCAATAAAAGACATGTCACTCACCACGCTAAATAAAGTAGTTGGTTTCCTACTCCCTCCAGAAGTGTTGGGCTTTGCTGCTAGCGTCACGTTTGTTGACAACGGCTTGAGTATTACTTATACACTTGTATTGACTTTATGTGTATATAGGCACAAACTGTGGTGTTTTCGCTGTAGAGACACAAAATAATGTGAAAAGGCAGTGGAGAAATCAATCCATGTATTCAAGGGAGGCTCCTTTAGCAAGTATGACGGAGCTGCGCATACAAGTCGTGACTCGACCAAGATTTCTTGCAAATCAAATAGTGAAGAAGAAGAAAAGAAGACGACAAAGAAAATAGCGAGCATGCACACAGCGAAAAACATTGCCCCGATCGATCGAGGTATTCTAAATGTGTTTATATGAGCAAGAATTCGTTATTGTTTATTTTGTTCTTTTTTGTGTGATTTTTCTTTGGTACAGTCTTGGTTTTGTCTCAACCTCCAAAAGTCTTGGTATTGTCAGGGTCTCAATAACCTCTAGTCTCGATAATGTCTTGGTCTCAGTTCTTGACTACAACATTATCCCCTATTAACATAAAGACATGCAAATGTATGCCTTTTTGTTAAAAGTGTAGGCCTACAATTATTTTTCTATTCAGAGTGGACCTAATAGTCCTTTACAGTTTCTCATTTTAAGTGTATGATTTGAAGAAGAAAAAAATGCAAAAGCTGCCCCAAGATCTAGACCAAAAGACTGCTTAATAACTAAAGGCAAACACTCAGCTAATATCAGGTCTTAATGGAAAAATTAAGTGGTACAATACATGGATGGGAGCTTTTTTATTTTCAAGTAAATGCAGAGAGGTTGCTCAACGACATATTTCCACTCAATTAGTGAAAAAGCGAGCGAAGGGGTGGGCCTCAAGCGGCGTATTTTTAATTGTCTTGAGTTGCCACTAAACCTCGAGGATCAACAAGAAGCTCATTTAAATATTTGACATCATTGTACAGCCACATCATCACCTATTAATTACAATTTTAACAGCCGACTTTAGCCACAAGCCGGTTTGCTACATTGGATTAATTAGCCCTCAAGGACGAACGGCCCTTCCACATGACAAACGGAAACACACCTTGTATAGGAAGTGCTTTTTCATGCTGTAGTGGGCGCGCCATTGTAATATAGAACAATGAGGGGCGGGGGGGGGGGGGGGGGTGTTATAGTCAGAACTTAGTGAGGATAAGCGTTATAGTCAGAAGATGGATGAGTTACAGCAGATGGACACGCTTAGGACCTTGGAAAACGTCTGCTTTCAACTGAGAGCCATTCCTGTTATTCTTGTATTCATTAGTTTGCACAGGTGTGCCTGCGCTGTACAATAGACACCAGAATGCTAAAAGATGAAGTAAAAACAGAACAAAAGCTGTTCTTCTCGCTGTGACTTCCCATCAAGGTCAATTTGTGAAGCTTTATCGTAATTGCCTCAAGTGCACGATACTGCACAGCAGGACTGGCAGAGTGGGTACGATATTTTCTTATCAGGAAGACAGAGCAGCTCTGCCGAAGTTGTGTTTGTCACTGTGGAGCAGCAGACACGTTAATGAGGGTGTTTTCCACTTACTTAACAACCTTCACACATGCACACATGAACACCTTGCAGTGGAACCTTGAAGGTCAATTTCTAAATGTTTTTTTCTCATAGGAAATGTAATGTAAAATGCTATTTTTTTTTCCCATTTCGTTTTTTTGGTGTTCAAGTTTTAATTTGTGCATCCAATTCACTTCGCTTCACTCTATTGCAGTTGTTTTTCATTTGTGACCATAAGTTCATCTAGTGCAGGTTTCTTCCAAGTCGCACCAGTCATTTTTTATTTATTTTGGAAATTTGTTTGACAAAAAACGATGCTATGAATATTAGAGCTCGTGACCCACAAAATTCCCATTCCGTCATCATGGGTGCGTTTGGAAATATGAGTGAATTGTTTCACTGAGACCGTTCAGAAACTCAGAAGGTTGTTCAAATGTGGCGTTTGGTTATTCAGAGTGTCCCCAAACTTGGGCGGATCTAGAAAAATATTTATGGGGTGGCAACATATGACCGAATAATACGGATTTTAATAGTTTGATGAGAAACAATATGTGCACACTACATACGGGCACGCGCTACCATTTATAAACTCATACAGACAAATTCAATCTCAAAAACAAAGAAATAAATGCAGAAAAAATAATCCATTTAACACATTTGTAAACGCTCACCAGTGAGCATAACGTGAAGTTGGCATGCCTATAACAACCGAATGTGTCGATTTCCATGTTGCTCAGCAAAACGCTTCGCAATTCAGCTCGATCTAATGCTTTTGTGTGTTTCGATTCAATGCTGAGCAGGCCTACAACCAAACTCGAAAGTCTCTTTGAGATGAAAAACTTCGCTCACAGGATGCGCTGCTCATTTTACACAATCTGAACAACTCGTAAAGAACATCCTGGTGTGGGCTCCATTAAAGTGGTAAGACTCTCCTTTAGCAGCGTTTTTTTTCTTCTGCCTACTACTCTCCTCGTCTGATGTAACTCATGTTTATGATTCTCAACGTTTGACTGGAGTATGTCTGACAATTTTTTTTGAGTTTTTCACAGTCAGGAAGTTTCTGAACAGAACAAAAGATCCAGCAAAATGAAGATCAATCTGAGCCAATATCCCTCTTACTTGGCTCTTTGTGGACGGTTCTCAGATGCCCCCCCCCCCCCCCAAAAAAAAAAACTGTTGACAGAATTTGGGACTTCCAACTTTGGAGGTACCAGTTTAACCACTATAAAGCCTGAACCATGCAATATATGAGAGAAAATTCTGATTCTTTGTAAAAAAAAATATTTATTGGTCCTTTTGAACAAAAAAACAACAACTTCCACATAGGACTTTTGATTTGATTACATCCAGTCACTATGCATTAATTTCGTACATTTATAACTGTCACAAATATTATAATAAACAGACATACAAAACATATTAGCATTTCAAAAAAATCAGAAAGAACATTTCCCACTGTTAATAAGTATAGGTGTCTCTCCTTTCCCAATTAGGGTGATCTTGCAAGGTTGCTGGAAAAGCCATCAGCTGGGTGATTACTGCCCTCTATTGGATTACCCGTGCAATGCATGTGTCAGATCATATACATCAGGGTTTTAATGGGGAAAAAATATACTCATGAAATACAGGGCTCAAAATGTCTTGTATTTAATATGATACGTTTGGCTTTATAGAGTTAAAATGTTCACAATGCCCAACCTGGGGGTCAATCGGTGCCAAACAGATTTGACCAAAATAACTCTCTCGGCGACACGCCTGTATGTTCCAGGGACATCAACATGAACTGTTTCCTACCCATTAGCCTTTATTAATCTTTTTTAATCATTTGAGTGTTCACACTCATTAGTATCAGGGTGAGTGACGCGCATGCCGACCTGACGGAGATTAGCAGTCAGCAGGTTGAGTCGCGTTGATGTTGAGTGCCGCCTCACAAGCCAAACACCTCCCATTAGCGGCACGTAGGTGACTTGTTCTCAATTACTGACCGATACAAGATAATCACACAGGGTGACATTTTCAAGAGAGGCTAAATGAGGAACCATACACACACAACCACACAACCACTCACATAGCAAAGATGTGTGCACACGCATAGTGGAGAAGAAGTGGAGCAAGTTAAATGAAGCAAGAGAGAAAAGGAGGGATGAGTTAAATGAGCAAGAGAAGAGTAGCTTTCCCATCCACCTACTGTGATTGTATCCATGGAAAGAAAAAAAATCTGAGCCCAGATGGTCAGCAAAGACACAATATACAAATACACACTTATGCACATTCAAGGATTATTAGTAGAAAAGTGCATTTGTAAAACATGGCAACAAAAATAGCCCATTGGAGGAAACAGAAAAGCAAAAACATACTTCACTTACTTGCACACTTGAGTACAAATCTCCACCAAGGCCAAACAAGTTCCGCCTTCCCACATACACACAGCCTGCATATGGCTGAATGTTGGCTTTATTCATTGAGTTTTACGGAAAATAAACATTTTGAAAATGCCCTGTTTTGCAATGTTAAGCGATTAGGGGATAGACATTGACTGTCCTTTTTTATTATTACTACTAGTAAAACTGAAGTCATTAAAAAAAAAAAAAATTTTTAGTAGGGAGGGAAAATCTCTCTCTTTCACAGAACAACATTGCCTGAAGCGTTATGGAGAGTTTTGCAGAGGTTCCATAGCTGAACATTTGCCAAACAGGATTAAATCAAGGCACAATTAGGCAATAATCATTGATTTGATTATTATGTTCATCCCTAGCTTGTATGAGGCACACAAATGCGAATGAAGTGGACCATCACAAAAAAAATGATAGTTAATGACTCTTGGCTGAACATGAGCGATTGAGCAGCTCACATCAATTGACCCGCTGCAAACAGGTTTTGATGCTCCACAAGTCAAGCCCGACCGAGTCCACAAGGTCTGAGTCCAAGTCCAAGTTCGGATTACATCAAGAGTTAACGTTATTTTCACAACCACAAAATGAGAGCAATTTCGTTATGCTTATTGATCTTTTTTTTCTAACCTGAAATGTGTGAGAGAAAAATGGGTGGGGCTTGTGTTATTTTCTTTCCCTAATCTAAATACAAAAACGTGAAGACATGGAGTTTACCTCCTCAGGAGGAAGATTATATTTCTCTTATTATATATATTTGAAGTATTTTACATTTGAAATCTTTTTTATTTTATTTTTTAAATATTATTACAAATATAATTTCTGCGAGCTTCTTTGACATCGGGGTAAACCACAAAAGCTTGAGCTTTTAGTTTAAGCACTGCAGTAAGCTAAGACTCCAATCGAACCATTAACAGTTAAATAAAGAAAACGAATCAAATGTCTGATCTGTATAAATGATAACACACCACATGTGCTGTACTTTTTTATTGTTTACAAATCTTTTAATAAATGTTTATGATCATATTAGATGTTTTTTTTTCAATTACATCTTTCCACCTGCGTTTGTTTGCTTTAATAGTATAAACACTAATAATTATATATATATATATATATATATATATATATATATATATATATATATATATATATATATATATATATATATATATATATATATATATATATAAATAAAGATGGTGATTACATGTTTGGTGGTGATTACATCCTCATTCATCTAATTATGGAGAAATAAATAAGAGTTGGACAAAATCAGGAAAGAGGAGGAGAAAAACAAAAAAACAAAATAAGACTTGCTTTTCATCTGCACTTGTTTTGTTTCCTCATGTGACTGTTTGGAGCCGCTGGCTAAAGGGTTTGTGTTCAATCACACTTTCCTCTGAGACAGAAATTAGAGTGGAGGCGCATTGCACACACGTACGCAAACACACGCTCACACACTGCCTTCAGCACTCCGACTCATATGCATCCACGCACACACACATGCTCGTCTCTAACCAAAGAATGTCCCCCGCTCCCTGGCTTTCCTCCTCCCTGCCGGTTGGCTGATGCCAAGGGGCAGGTCCAACATGAATGCCGTCTCGTAGCTGTTTCTCAACGATGATAATTCAATTAGTGAGGAGGATGGCCAGTGCACTGCAGCACACGGCGGTCAGAAGTTGTGCCAGAACCTCAGGCCAGGTTACACAGAGAAAGGGAGAAGGGGAGTTCTATTACCCGGTGTTACCTGCATGTCATAACAAGAGGAGACAAGGTCCAACCTGTGGGGTTAACCTATCTTTGCCGGCTCACTTGCAATACACTGGAGGGCAGTCATGGTTCTCGGATCACCGCGCACACTCATGCACGTATCACACTTCAGTCACTGTAACAAATGCGCCTCATTTGCATATGGCAGGGACTTATTTTGGTAAGTTGAAAAGGATGCCCTAAATTGTACATGTCATCAAGTGATGGCTCTAATTTAATTTGAAGCTTCTTTTTTTAAGTTGAATTAGTACATATTGATGTGTTAATTTTAAACTCCTACATCATACATCAATATAGATTAAGGACACATTTATATCAAATATATACAATACATATAGTCGTAGTAAAGAATATGTCACGTGAGATGTGGAATTAGGACGCAAATGCAGACAAGGAACAAGAGTTGGCAAACAGAGAGTCGTTGTATCCAAAAATACAAAGTAACAGAAAGCCGAGCTGGATTCAGACGGCCTCCGAGAAAACACTTGACGTAGAAAACTCGATTGAGAGAGCAGAGCTGCATGCGTGAAAGGGCAATGCACAATTCTATATGACAGAATGAAGGCCTATATGACAAAAATGTGACTAGACAATAAAAGTGTGACTAATATGTTTGCAACTGCAGGGCAACTGACATCTTCATGATAAGGAACATAGTGTGGCACGCACGAGACGGTAAGAAACAGTGAGCAGAAGATCTTGCTTGCCCCCTTCAACGCACACAATGCAGGCAAGTCATTCTTTCCCATGCCACGAACAACCACATTGTCACGGCAAAATTAAATCACATATGTGACAACTAACTAGAAAAATACCCCCAATAACCAACTCAACAACTGAACACTAACAGAATAATGAACACAAAACATGCATTTAAAACACCATGTTAATCCCAAGTGCCGCAAAACCTGCTGGGACCGCCTCCAAGCTCCCAGCCACGCTACAATAGTAGCTGCATAGCAACTGATAACATCAACATCATAACACAATGACAACATGATCCAACCCAAAACACAATCATAACAAAGCAGCAGGGATTTTCGCAATTTTAATACCTTTCAAGATTTTTTGCAAAATTTGTTTCTTCTGACCCTAACCCTTTTGTGTCTTTTATTATAGTTAAATAAATTACTGTAGTAATACATCACATAAAATTGTGAATTTTGTAGGAAATTGGGACCAGAAAAGAAACCTCAGCCACAGCAGAGTGGAGGAAGGCATGTCAACTGATGTAGGGTCAGGGTTAAATTTACCATAATCCTAACCCTGAATACCCAAGAGATTTGTTAAACCGACCAGGTCCCAAAAAGTAGACATGTACTCGGAAAAGTAGCTATTTGGTCACCTCAAATAATTAGGTGTTTGTCTTAAAGGGGACGCCAACCCCAAAAATGTTTCTTGACGTAGCCCCACTAGTCTAAATACGGCATTCTGGCTAATATTGCATTAGTGGAATATGAGTTAAGCAGCAAAATACAGCAGTTTTTATCAATATCAGAAGGCGGCCATTTTGTCACTTGCTGTCGAGTGAAAATGACATCACAGTTGCTCAGCTCTCAGGTAACAACCAATCACAGGTCAGCTTCAGAAAACAGGAGAGCTGTGATTGGTTGTTGCCTGAGCCCTGAGCAACTGTGATGTCATCTAATTAGACAGCAAGTGGCAAATTGGCCGCCCCTGAGATGGATAAAAACGAGTGGATTTTGCTGCATAGCTCATATTCCACAAATGCAATATTTATCAGAATGTCATGTTTTGACTATTGAGGTCACATATAACATACTATTATCAAGAAATGTTTAAGGTTGACTTCCGATTTTACTCATTCACTTCCAGCCATTTTCACTGAAGCAACCCCCTTCACTCCCGCCTGTTTTACTGGATTTTGACTGATTTTGCAAGGCCCACAGAATAAAAGTATATTTGTATCTGTTTCCGTTTTGCAGCAATTAGCATTACAATATAGCTGAGTTTCATCTTTATTCACAAATCTGTTTAAAACACAGGGGAAAAGAGCTTGTGGCAGCATGGCCCTGGTTAATCTCTTATACTCTGCTGCCACCTGCTGGCTGTTTTTTTGTAATAACTTCCACTTCAGGGCAGAGGCTGCAAAGCCTTCTGCGAATTAGCATAAAAAACATATAAAAAACGTATACATACGGGCAAATGAGTTAAATATCAAACTATGAGGACACTCCTGATAACTATTCTCCATTTGAAGCAATACATATTATCACAATGGCAAACATCTAAAAACATTTGCAATAAGGAAAATAGGTGCAACAGCCTGCACGCAATCATTAATAAAAGAGCACACACAAGGAGCTAACATATGGTCATCGGTATTGAAAGACGTGCACGCACATACACATGCCTCACATGTCTTGGCCTCCTTCTACACCAATGCTCTGATAATATAATTCTTGACATGACACCAATGTTTTTTACCTCCTCTACATGCTGAGAGGAGCACTGAGCATCGTGTCCTCTTAACTGGGGCAGGCAGACGGACAGTGTAGTGTAGATGTGTGAGTGTGTGTGTAGTACAGAGTGTCTTTAAAAGGGCAAACAATTGTTGGAGGGGAGATGGTGCTTCATAACGCCCCCCCCCCCCCCAAAAAAAAACACTCAGGAAGCATTTGTTCCGGGAGGAGATGAGTAAGGAGATGAGTTGTTTTTCTTATATAGACACTGAAGCGCGCACACACACAGATGCAACCGACTACAAGCTCACTACACCTCCTTACACACTTACACGCACCTCTCCTGAGGCGCCGAGAGGGAAGATGAGTTGATGGAGGATTGCAGGTAGCGGATGATATTAAAGGCATCCTATTTTTAGTAGAGGCTGAAGTCGTAGAATGCAGGCTTTCCTGCAAGAAAACTACACAAGAGGCATGAAAAATAGATGAACGGCAAGCTTCCATATCCGTAATCATATAGGCATCGGGATTGAGAAAAACAACAGCGTGGTAATGACTCAAGATTGTGGTTATTTTTCTTTCAGTTAAGTGCTTTTATTGTGAAACACGCCCCCCCCCCCCCCCACCCACCACGCATGAACACACCTAAGGGTACTTTGGCTTTAAGTGCGCACACACACGCTCAGTTCACAAGTTCAACAAGGGCCCGTTAACATGTGAACTGATCACATATGGCGCACTTTACAAGGTCAGGCGGGCCAGTGTAAACCTGCAGCTTTTATTTTGGCGGGATAATACCACTGAGATGGGATGAAAGGTGAGCTGAGAACGTAGCAGGACGCAAAACACCCTGCAAAGCTGTTGAGTGATGTATCTGTGAGGCAAACACAGGAAGTGGCCCACGGCGACACAGCTGGAGGACTCGATGACTAATCAGTCACAACGCTTTGCACTCGCTGCTTTGTATGGATTCAAATACATTTATGACTTTGTACCCACAGTTGCTAAAAAGCACCGTTAAAGGATATACCGCACATAGGTTGCTTTTAGAATACATACAGTAACCTTAACCCCATAAAGCTAAACTTATCATATTAAATACAAGACATTTTGAGCCCTCTATTTTATGGGTATAATATTTTTTCCCCATTAAAACCCTGACACATGATCTGACACATGCATTGCACAGATAATCCATACATCCTATACTTATTAATAGTGGGAAATGTCCGTACATTAAAAAAAAAAACTAATATGTGTGATATGTCTGTTTATTATTATATTTTGGACAGTTAAAAATGTACAAATTTAAATCATTGCAACCGGATGTATCAAATATGATACAAAACAAAAGTAATATGTGGAAGTTGATAAAAAAAAAAAGGACCAATAAATACTTTATTTAGAAAGAATCCGAATTTTCTCTCATATATTTCATGGTGCAGCACGGTGGGTGACTAGTTAGCACGTCCGCCTCCCAGTGCAGAGGACGTGAGATCGAGTCCGGGCTTCGGCCTTCCTGGGTGGAGTTTGCATGTTCTTCTCATGCTTGCTTGTGTGGGTTTCCTCCGGGTACTCCGGTTTCCTCCCACATTTCCAAAGGCATGCGTGGCAAATATTTAGTGCTAGTGTCAAACTGTCAATATTAATTGTTTAAACAACAAAAATACTTTATTTATTTATTTATTTATTTATTTATTTATTTATTTATTTATTTATTTATTTATTTATTTATTTATTTATTTATTCATTCATTTATTTATTTATTTTGTTTATTTATTTATTTATTATTGTCACACAGGTCACAAAAATTGCATTGCTGCTGCTAGTAGTGTTAGATTCCTCTGTGCTGATAACAAGCAATGACTCATGGTGAGTCTTATTGCTTTACTCCTTGTTTGTAGTACGGAGGAGTGACTGGGTTGATATGAAGTTACTGTTATATCATTACAAAGGGAGTTAACACTAGCATGATTAATGAGAGCTTGTTCATGAAACACGTTTTACAAAGTATATATATATATATATATATATATATATATATATATCCCCTCCCAGACTGGCGAGTTGTGCTTTTATCTTACTGCACCATTCAACAGCATTTCATTACAATTTAAGATATTTGCATTACATACAGTAATTGCTGCAGATGCATGTATACAGTTAGTGTGCATTTGCGTGTGTTTTGTGTGTGCGCTAGAGTGTTTGGTCTGTGCTGGGACTTTGATGTGATCTGATCACTTGTGATTTGTGCTGTGGGGGGCCTCTGTGGCTAGTGGGAGAAAAAACACTATGGTGTCATCATGCTTCAAATCTCTTTCTTCTGCTCTGCTAATTGGTAAGAGCCACGGGCTCTACTACAAGACAGATGCAGCGCCATCGTGCCCACTGGGACGATAATGCGTGTGTGGATGTGTGTGTGTGTGTGTGTGATTGCAGGTGGGCGACGGCTTTGGCATTCGATGCAGACCGTTTACGTGTGTGTGTGTGTGTGTGTGTTTGCCGCAAGATTGAGAATGACTTTTCCTGATATGAATATTTTCTCGGATGTGTGAGGCCCGTCATGTCTATCGAGGGTTATTACCTGTCATATCATTTTGCTGCCAACAATTTGCGATTGTCCTTTCTTGTCTGTGTGGATATAACGCGGCACGTTTATACTCGTGAATCTGTTGCTGTCGGGTTTATATTACAGCTCAAGATGTTTTGTGCCGAGCTTATCTAGTCTACAGCTTTTGACAGCATGCTCGAGGTGGAAGAGGTCAAACTCTGCAGTTCCTCGGAATGACAATTCATTCTTTAAATGCCCCCCCCCCCCTGCAGTGGTTACCAGAAGCATTGCTGTGCCCCTTCAGTTTTCCTTTTGACTGGTTCAGAGGGAGTTGACTGGCCCGGGGTAATGTACTGCCCGGTTTTACTCATACTGCTCGAGCAAATCGCTTGCAGTGCAAATTCAAGTCAAATGGGGTGGCAGTACTTCTTCTGTAGAGGGTCGGTAGAGTTGCAAATAATTGTACTCACGTAAGAGTATTGTTACCTTAAGGTGGTATCTCACTGAGCAGTGAATGCCTGTGGAGGTAGTGAATGTTGGATTTGTAAACTTTTCTAGCGCTGTCTATTTTGATTCTGGAATGTCTCAACGTTTTTGGCAGAAGAATGCCAAAGCTATTGATGTAAAGAATTTAAGGGATTAGCAAATGGCTAGATATTAGCTCTTAAACTCATCTGAGCTATTATTCTTATTATTAATAATTAATTAAGTCATCCATTTATATATATATATATATATATATATTTTTTTTTTTTTTATCCTCCCGCTGAGTGGCACAGCTATTCGGGGAATGAGGTGGGCAAACAACCAATTGGGGGTTTGACGGCGGTCTCCAAGTGCCCACTTCACTGTGCAAATGTGCGTTCCGCTATGTCAAAACTCTAGTGCCTGGCTAGCTTGCCGAAGGGAATGATTGATGTTGGCTGTGATGTGACCACTTCCACAGGAGAACAGACCTATCACGGAGCCATGCTTGTCTGCCAAATTACCAACATCGGGTCTAACCCGCCTCCATGCACATGTCATACAGTGAGCCCCGCACGATTTACGCCGTTCAGGAAAATAGAGTCCTTTGTGTGTGGTCATAATATTGTTTGGCTCAGTTTGGTAAAGGGGAGTCATGTGACAGAGAATGCCCATAGCAGAATAGATTGCACAAGCACGAGACAGATTCAACGAGAAGTAGTCATCCGAATGGAGCTCAATATAAAAGTAAAAGTAACATTTCTTCTCAACAAAAAAATCTCAAGTCAAATAAAAGTATGTTGCAATAAAATTACTCTGACAAGCACAATTTCGTTTTTCAAAACATTACTATAAGCATCAAAGACTTCAAATAAGACTTTCCAAGGTGTGCAGTTGTTTTACATATGCTTTATTTATCTACATTTTTCAACTATTGGTATGGAATGATAGTTAGTGTTGTTCTATGCGGACATCTGTGAATGTCATTGATTAGACATCATTGCAATCAAAATTATTATTTTAAAAAATGGTTCATGTTTCTAATATAGTTTTCGTGTAAATGTTTGTATTTCACAGATGTTTTGACAAATTTGGAATGAATCAGCTACTGCATGTGTCTTTTCTATTTGCTATACTTTACGACCCGTCTTGGGACTGCAGAGTGCTACTGCTCATTGTGTTTGGGTAATGAGGATTTGAGACTTGTGGACTTTTAATACAGTTCAGATTCAAAAGTCGATCGATTACCTAGAGTATTGGACAAGATTATAAATGTCGAGTTTTAAACATATAGACCTCTAAATTGTCAAGAACCTGATTGCTTTACATTGAATGGTGGTTCTGTGTTAGGGTCATGACTCTTGACAGTTTGTAGAAGGAGGTTAAATCTAGGAAATGTGTCTCTAAAAAGAAAAGAGGGAAGCCTGGATAGGAAAAGTAAAAGATGATGAGGTAGTGGAAATAAGAGAGGTTGTGAGTGGGCAGAATTTGTGACATCTGGAAAGTAAATGGAGGATTAAGAGGATGAGGGTAAATTTCAGCACAATGTAAGAGGAGAGTTGCCAAGTCTTGGAGCCTGAGGGGTAACATCAAGGTGATGGGGGAGGGGGGAAAATGAACATGCTCAAATGGGAAGAAGTGAGTTGAGGAAGAGAAGAAAATGCAGAAAAGGCTCGCTGATAACCTTCCTCGGTGCCTTGTGGGCGAAGTGTGGGTGGGTCTTGTGAGAAAGTGGAGGAGGTGGGTCAGGTAAGTTCAACATGACCCAAACAAAGGTGAAGATGGGTTAGCGACTTACACATTCAAACGTTAGATCTATAGGGCTGATAGAATGTCGAGAATACAGGAAGGTCAAAGGTGACAAGTCACATAAGAGAGAGAGAGAGAGAGCTCATTTCAGCAAAAGGGAAAAGACAAATGTTTTGCATAAACAGTTGCTTACTTATTCCTGAATTTCTATCAAAAATGTGTGACTGCTCGTAGATTCTGCTGCCCGGCGATATTGTCATGCTGATCAACAGAAGCCCTAGAAAATAGTAGACATCATTGATGAGCCACAGCGATGTCTAATGTGATTTCACTGTTGTTTGTCTTGCTTTGCCAAGCCTCATATTCACTTCTTTGACAACATATCAGAGACATAGCTGACAAATGCGCCATTTTAGTTAAAAATAAGTTACTTTAACCTTCGGGATCCCTCGCCGTACACTGGCCAATGGCAGAAGCCAGGTTTTTATTTTTTTATTTTGGTAAAGTTTTAAATCCATCTATGCCATGTCTGTCGTAGCTGCTAGCAACCGCTAAGCTTACCCCAGTGAGAGTCCGTCTGTCCGGTTCAGGGTCCAAATTTGAAACCTCCCTTTGTGCTAGGACGTCATTAGAGTACAAGAGCGAATAAGCAACAAAGGTGTTGATACACTTCCTAGATGCACTTAATCGACTGAAAGCTTAACATAATAATCATTAGCAGGCAAAACAAAGTTAGATAATAAATAAAATAGGATAGGATACAATCCCAATCCAATTTAAATTATTGCCCCCTAGTGTGTAGTTATACATGTACCACATTTTGACCTTTGACATTCACTGTAATATGGTTGTTAAAACCAGCAAGGCACGTTTTTAAAAAACGACCTCAGCAATGCTGAGAATGTGTTCACTACACACACACGGACATCACAGGTGACCTTTAAAAGCGGGAGAGTGTGACTCTAACATAACCCCCACCCTCCTCTCTCCTCCATGCATTACCCCTCTTTTCTATGAGAGAAGCAATTATTTCTCATCTTATCTAGAAACTCCCCCTCCCATTCTCATTTGTTCCCAATCTCTTTTTCTCCATCGCCAATTTTGTCAAATGTCTCCTCTGCCGTATACCTCAACTGGCCAAAAAACGTACTGTACGTCTGATTTTCTTAACAGCTGGTGGTGATTTGGCACTGGGTCATTACAGGTTAATGCCGTATAGAGTTTTGCAGCTTTATTGGACTGCATTATAAAGTGTTTGATCTATACGTACACTTCTAAACGTCCCCTCTTCTTTATTCCACCGCAAAGATCTGTGACAGGCGTAGAAATGAGACGGAAGACGCTAAAAGACTTTTCAATCTCCTCTGAAAAGGAAATTGGAGCAAAGGGGCGGGGGTGCCGGAAAATGGGGCCAAATCTCATACATTTCTGGAGTTTTCCTAAGTTTATTTCATGGCAGAATGGCGGTTTTTAATATTTCAGCTCCCCAATTGAGGGATCACGGTTGAGGACTGTATTAGAATTCCCAGACAAGCCTCGTGCTTGCAATATCCCCCCATTCAATTGAAATTAATTACATTTTTTGGGGCATGTTTTGAGCTGTTATGTGTGGTACTAACAATCTTGAAGATTTAACATTCCTCCCATGATAAGGGGATATTTACATAACAATTTTGGTCTTTGTTTTTTTGGCTTCTTTTTTCAATACTTCTATTTCAAAGTCAATTTGGGATGTAGGCTTGCTTCAAAAAGTGACTTGTTCATTAATACAATGGCTTATACAACTGTTTTTTTCCCCTTCATTCTTAATTTTTTAATAAAGGATGAGCTTGTTTTTGTCTTTGACTTGGTATTCATCAGACTCAACATGAGTCTGGGCATAACTTGACAAGTCTCGCCCGTTTGTGTTTGAAAATCTGCTTTTTAAAGATAATGTGCCAATTGTTTAGTTTTTGAAATAAGTCAAGTCAGGCTATTATTTGTGTAGTCAAAGAAAACATGGAAAGCCAAAAGTTTGCTACGACGTGAATTGGAAAGGTAAGCTAACCTTGTCGGCTATACGCTTAATTAAGAAGACAATAAAGCAATAAACTACAATACGGTGACTTGTTTGGAAACAAAATATGAATTGTGAATGTGTTAAACACTAGCACAACTACAGCTAAGTGGCTAGTATGCAAATAATACATGATACGAATGAGCAAGATTTTATAACTTGCTAAACCCAAGTATTGACATGCTTAAAATTTGCCACAGTAATTTGGGACTTGGAAGTTTTAAACTTGATATTTACATAGGCTATGACTAAGTGTCTTCTCTGTCTTGAGGTGACACTAGAAATACCTCCAGAAAATTGATTGTTATTAAAACCATAATTTCGTCGATGAAAATTGTTCGTCATATTTTTCGTCACAATTTTTTTTGTTGACAAAAATTTAATGAAAACTAAAATACAAGCCATTCATTGAGACGATGACGATACCTAAAATTGACTGATAATTTCGTCAATGACTAAAACGAAAATAAAAACAACACAGTGACAAACATTCACAAAATCCAATCAGAAGAAGGAATTAAATGCGGCTAGCAGGAAATAATAACTCAGAAACTGTTCAATGCACTTTATTTAATGTTCAAACATGTTTATATGTTTATATTCATTATGCAGCTGTAAGATTAATCTCGGGCAATTTTGCACTTTTTTTTTATTTAGGTGAAAACTAAGTCTTAAGACTGCATATAGATCAATATATTTCATTAAAGTAAAATTTAGTAAAAACATTGTTGTGTTAAATGTGCTTTGCGTGTTAAGCTACAGTTACAAATAGGTGTGTTATAAGTTTCTGTCTAAAAGTTGAAATGTATTGACTAAATTGTCAATTTACTCGACTAAAATTGCTCTTTATTTAAAATTGGATTAAAACTAAAATAGAATTAGATGAATAGATTGTGACTAAAACTTTAATACATTTTTGTCAGAAGACTATAACTACAACTAAATAAAAATGTATTGTCAAAATGAACACTGATTAGTACAGTACATAACTTAAGAAAACAACCAACCAAAACAGGTTTAATGTGAAATCTCGTGAATAGCATGTACACGTGTGTAAAATGTATGTGTATATGTTAAAAACGATGCCCTTTTACCTATGATTAAGATCTTTCAAAGCATTTTTTAAAATCATGCTTTTAAATCATTGTCACTGCTTTTAAATGTTGTAATTGTAATTACAGTATGTGACGCATATTGTGTTACGTTGTGTATGAAATGCACTAAAAATCGATTTTATTTCATTTTTCATAACTCATAAGTAATGTCTAGGTAGAACGACGTGAATATTTTGCATTTCTACCCTACCCCTTGATTTTTACAAAAAAAATAAAAATAATTACAACTGTAATAATAAAGTGTCATTCATGTGATTTTACAGTAAATATTCTATGTTGATGTTGAGCAACAAATCCGTTGAAGAAAAGTTGTTGGAAGTTTGATTAAAAGGGGGACGATAAGAAAAGAAGATGTGTTTCAAAAGTGTTAACCTCTCAGGTGGTAATGAATGTGTGACATATGCACCTCTATCACATCTCCTCCACACTCCTCGCTTATTCTGCTAACACCCCTAATTGCTGCGTGGGATATCACCTTTAACTGTCAAGCAGGCCTGTATGTCTACACAGGGCTCTAAAACCAAAATAGGATCTGTTTTATATTCGTAATGACATTGAGATGCGAAAGGATGCAATCATGTGGCGGTTACAAACCTTTTTTTTTCTTTTTAAAAGTGTGGGTGGACGTTTTCGCTGTCAGGCTTGATAAACATCACATGCACTTTTAATTAACTACATTGGGGCTACGATGGCAAGGTACTAACAAGAACAATGGCGCTCCATCATGGATGAGTGTCTCCTCATGCTTGCGTGTGCGCGTGTATGTGAGCGTGTGTTTCCCTCCTCGTTCCCGCACAGGGGCCTGTGCGTCCAGAATTAGCGGCGAGACATAATTGCATGAAAACTAATTTCATTTCCACTTAATAGAGATTTCATTGTCTCATCCTCTGTGGTTATAAATTATGTGAATCACGACTCTTTTTTGCTTATAAGTATATATGAAAATTAAGCTCCTTAGTGGATAATCGTTACTGTTTGAATAATGATGACTTGTAATACATTATGGGATATCTCACGTACTTCTGTGGGCCGTGCGGAGGAATTGTCAGCAGTCATTTCTATCTTAATTTCATCCTGGCTGCTTTGTGAGGCTGATTTGCTTTTAATGGCCGTTTAAAAGTCATCAATATGCAGTCACCTGACCAGCTTCAAATCTAATTCAAATTACCACCGTTGCTTGATATCAAAATACGCCCCACAAAAGCTGCAGCATAACAACTTTGTGCACATGTTGGTGATGCCATGTCCGCCGGACAGTTTTTTATTTTTATTTTGGCAAAGGCAACTTCATAAATCATTCAAGAGCCAGACCTTATAAATGTTTAAGTGTTTTTCTAGGGTGGTGCTTACCATATTGATTCAATGCCGAAGTAACCTTTTCAGCTGTTAGGGCTTGCTGCATCTTATAGGGTCTCACACTCCAACAGGCTTTTTGGAGAAGCAATGTCAGGCCCAAAAACAACAACAAAAAAAAACACTTGTCAGTGTAGCTGGTGAGTACAACAATATCTTTGGGCAACTTGTGGTCCTGATAGCTTGATTTCCACTTAACCAATTTTAATTCTGATATTCTTGGTTTTGTTTTGTTTCTGTTGTATTGTAGGTAAGTGAGTCATATTTGTTAATGGCAATAGTCAAATTTAGGGATGGGGAACAGGTTTCCCTGGGGAAAAATACCAGGAAAAAAAATCTGTGAACGTGTGAAGCTGCGGGCCTGCAGGGGTCCGCTTTAGTTGTATTATCACCTTTTACCACTAGATGGCAGAAATGGCTTAGTTGCATTTACACTGGGTCTTATACTGCCCTGTAATACAACGTGATTAATATTTTTTTTGTGGATTTAGAATGATATGCAGGACAAACATGGTACCTCAATATGAACTTTTTCAGTGAGTACATTTTTTGTGAAAAGTGATTTGCTGTTCAGCAGTTTTTGGACGCGGAAAAAGAAAAATCACAGTATGTGGTTATTTTGTTTGCTTCAAACCCGTTGTTGTTGGGTTAGGATAATTGATCTTTTATACATGTATAGTGAAATGTATTATAAAAACAAAATATGTTATGAGCACGTACTTTGCACATATGCATATATTTTGTTCAAATTGAAAATTTAAAATGATTTAAAATAAAGTGTGTGGTGCTATGTCGGCCACCCCCAGTAGCACTGATGAAAAATTGTGGCCCCCTCCAGCATTTCAGTGTCTTATCCTTGGTCTGATTTGTTGTTATTGAGGTGTTGTTATGTTTGGTAAAATGCCTTTGATGACAACATCCACGTTAATCTTGACATGGGCCACCATTAAGTTTCACAACATTCAGTTGCAGCCATAGCTGTTGAGTAGTGACGTGGAGTCAGGGGTGGCAGAATCATGAAGAGTAAAAAAGCAAAAGAAAATGCAATGAATGATTAAATATATTTCATTTCAATGTCATTCTCTTGTCTGTTCTTTATATTGATTTTCTTTCATCCACCCAGATTTACACTGCTTTTCCAGTTCAGGGTCAAGGGGAGCTGCCTTGGCGCATTCCCACCATCAACGAGTGGGAACTGAATCATCATTTTAAGTTGTTTTAGAAAGACATTTCTGGAAAAAAAAACATAATGCGAGGACTGAAATGTCCTTTCACATTTTGGAGAAATAACAGGCCACAATTTTCACTGTAAAAATGGAGCGTCACCGAGATGTGGATCGGTGCCCACTTTGACTGATGTAATGCAATTCTAAAGGACAGATCATCTTCCAATGGTGACTACATGCTAAAGCAACCAAAACATTGCTGGATTGTGTCCCGTTCGCTAAGAAACATTAGTATGCATGAAGACTCCTGCACCAGACTGAAGCACCGTTCAAGTATAATCAATAAACTGGCAAGGCTTCATCTGTTATTTCTCATGACAAGTATGATTTTTTTATGCATGCTATATACAATAAATGCTGTAGATTTATTTATTTGAGCCAACTCTTTTTTTTTCAACATATATGTCATTGCAATTAGATATTGATTTTGATATTAGGGATAAAAAGTTTCTCCGTTGTAGCTTCACAATTGCATTTACAACAACTGCGATTTCTATTGTAATTTTGTCCCACTTTGACAGCCAAAGACATTCCCACAATGCTTGTTTTTTTATGTTCCTTTCTGGAACAGCTTTGTTTGATCGCTGTGTTCTTGGCAAAGATGCACTTACATTTGAATCATAAGATAATGTTCTATCCCCCTTGTGTCTGTCTGTATATGTTTTGTGTTTGTGCATTGGTGTGTGTGCAATAGAAGGGAGCAGCGCATTTCTGAGAAAGTCAAAGAAAAACAACAATATGAGTGAGCCAGAGCTGACGATTTTACATAATCAATGCCAGTGGGAATAAATTGGGCTCAGCAAATCATCAATTTTCTTGGACAGGACGGCAGTGCATAATTTTATGTTGCTTGACAGGATAATGATCATTAACACACGCACGTAAGCTTGTTGGCGAAAAGAATAAAAACATGAAGGCTCAGCAGAAAGTTTAAAATAGTTTCATATTAATTTAAATGAGCTTCAATGTCATTAATAGTGCCTGAGTTAGATGCGTAAATTTCAACTCTAATGTCAGTAAGAGCTGGGTTTGTTCCAGGAACAGGCACCGTGAGGTTTCTAGGCAACCTGGAGACATGTCCTGTGCCCTGGCGAAAGCGTGAAATCTCATTACAGTCGTCTCGTCCTACCATTTTGCACCCAAAAGAAAAAGTAAAAAATAACATGTACTTCTTAGAAGGTCATATATGGCACACAAAAAACACAAGAGTTATTATTATGTTATTGTTTGCTCTCTTTTTGATGGGGTTAGAAGCCATTTTAATTAAATACTCTAAAAATAGTCAGAGGGTACTTATGTGATTAATCGTTAATCTATCCTTGTTTTGAGAGTTTCCCAGGTCCTTATGTGATATAAAGACATGTTAGCAAGAGCAACAAGCATACATAGTAGTGTTAATTTTATCTACCATTTTAAAATTTTGTCTCAGTTTTAACCCAGTTTTAATCCCACTTGTTAGTTTTTATCATAGTTAGTCAACGTCAATCCGTTTTTATTTAGTCCATTTTAAGTCGACTATACATCTAGTATTTTAGTCTTTATTTTAGTCCAAGAAAACGTACTTATATCTAGTTTCAGTCGACAAAAACTGTCAACGTTTTAGTCAAAAAAATCATTGGAACATTATGAGCATTGAATTAATGTTACATTATAACTATAATTTTTTTTTTTTAACCTTTCACTATGAATCCAACTTCTGTCTGTTCCATGCGTTTGTGCATGTTGCACTCGCTAGCTGCAGATTTGAAAGGGGGTGTGTCACATGACAGTGTCTCAGTGACAAATTAGCAGAAACAAGATTTTACAAAATCAAGTAATTTTCATCGCATTTTTGTTCATGAGCTAAAATGTCCATAGATTTTACTCCAGTTTTTATTAAGTGAAGTACATTTTTTGTATTGTCTTAATTAGTCGACGAAAACGCATAATGATTTAGTCCCACTTATTGTTTATCGATGAGGGTTTTAGTCTAGTCTAGTCTTGTTTTAGTCTGGTGGAAAAAAGTGTGTTGACAAAAATGTTTTTGTTTAGTTTTCGTTGATAGAACAACGATAACATGAAATGAAGTGCTATTTAAAACGCCGTATAGAAGGAGAATTCCGGGGGTGGGCATGATTTGCATTGCAACATGCAGAGGAAACATCAGGAGTAGGAAGACTGCAGATGCTTAAAATTGGTCGCCTTGTATGACATTTGCCGGTAAATCAGTCATCAGTCGTGTCAACTGAGCTTGACCTTGCAGACCTCAACACATTCTGGGCTCCATTAGTGCGTCCAATTTCTGAGTTCTCATCAATGGAAGGGCAGCATGTGGGGTTTCGGAAGAAGAAAGCAAGAAATGAAACTCAATTTTTTACCG
Source organism: Leptonotus elevatus (assembly GCF_054856555.1). NCBI lineage: Eukaryota > Metazoa > Chordata > Actinopteri > Syngnathiformes > Syngnathidae > Leptonotus > Leptonotus elevatus. The sequence goes on from NC_141246.1 coordinate 11,722,858, forward strand.
ATGGCCACAAGCTTCAGACTGACCTGTGGTGGCAATACTGAAAAATTGAGGCAACCTTTTGGGCAAGTTGTTTGAGTTTGAGTTTAGACAATTCCGGTTCCGATTCAGGTTTTTCGATTCTGGTTCCTAGCAGCATGCTGATTAAGAACATACGCTGACAAACTGCATTCCAGTGTGGTTTAGCAGCTGTACTGCACATGAAAAGGTACAACTCTCGAGGATCATCAACAAAGCACACACTCCAAAAAATCATCGGGTCTGCCCTCCTCTCTTTTTTTGCTTTTTTTTTGCGAACCCACGTCGCCTGCATCGAACGCAAGCGGCGGTACTGCCCTCCTCTCTTTAACCCTATAAAGCCTGAACCATGAAATATATGAGAGATAATTGTGCCCACTCAAAAGTAAACGCTATCTCTCTGTGTTTTTGGCGCCTCGCTGATTGGTGTCGTGCTCACTCATCTGGAGTTCACTTAGTTTTCTTTCGAAAATGTGAGTTAATGTTCAAGGAGCGTGCTTTTGCACCAGCTCCACATATAAAAAAGTCCTGTGAGATACCTTCACTTCAATAATATGGATTTGACCATACCCATAATGCATTGCATTACTGTGTTTTTTTCCCCTCTGCATTTTCTTTATAAAAAGGAAAAATGTTGAATTAAAATATACAACGTAATACACACTTTATATTATTGTGGGATTTATCAATAATTATTGATTATTTTCAGACTCAGGCAATTAAATCATTGAAGAGCATAACAATCATTTTTGTAAAAATTTGCAAAATAAATATTTTAAATAAATAAATAAATAAACCCTGACGACCTTGAATGACTTGGAAATTGTCACAAACCTGCTGTTTACTTAGTGTGACTCTGCAGGCGTAATGTCAAAAGAAAATGCTTATTTGATATGGAAACACATACTTGACAAATGTTTGTTTCTTCAAAAACAAAGCCAGCATGTTTCAAAGGCTGCAAATTGACTGTATGCGTGTGTTTGCGCGTGTTTCCCGTAGACATATTTCATGATAGAACATTTGATATAAATGTTTCCATTTGTGAATATCTCTCTTTAGATCCATCAATCACTTTCCCAGAAGGCATTGCTCCCTGTGGGGTGTTCAGGGCTCCACTGTAGCGCCTGTAATGCGTGTTCAAGTGTACATAGCAGTTGTTCTTGTTCATCATAGATGAAATATAGCACGCTTGGATTAAAACTTCCCCTCGACAAAGCCCAAACTCATACTTTTTATTATATTGACATTCTTTTCTATAATATTTCCCATCCACTATGTAGTGTACCCTGATCGCTAGCCGGTTAATAAAATTGCACTGCACTTTATTATGAGCCACAGTGTGCTGACAAGTCTTTGGCACAGCGCTATTCCTCACTTTGTTCTGCGCAATCAAAATGCTTTAAAGCTCAAGTGCAGGACCTTACCCTCTCAAGTGAATGGAGCCTATAATTTCGAGAGATTTCTCGGAATGTGCTGACATTCCGGCACTGACATGCTATTATTTATTATGAAACATATATATCAAATTAAACGCTTTTTTTCTTGAATGACTTTTGTATCTTTCTAAATGAGCAATGTTTGTTTTTGTAAGACGCACTATTATTATTATTATTTATTTATTTATTTATTATTGTAGAACATGTTGACTGACGGAGCATTATGTCATCCCATTGGATTTTATAATAGGTAAGTTAAGGTGTAAAAAACAACAACACTATTTGTGCTTTATTTTACTTTGTTGTTAATTTACCCAATATTTAATCAAGGAAATGTTGTAAAATGCCCATTCATAATTGATAAAAAATATAAATACGTCTTGGACATGTATAGTGCAACTGCGCATTCCCATTATGCTTCTTATTATTAATTTGTACAGGCTGGCTATGTATGATAACAATGTAAGCACTGTTTAATAAATGGAAATTAACATTTTCTCAGGAAATATATATATGATTAATGCTAAAAAGACTGTTGTTAAGCTGAACTTGTCTTCTTGCATGATTTCACCTTTGTTTCGTTTGCAGAGGGAATCCAATAATTTGTAATATTTAAGTGTACACTCTAAAAATGGATTGGTTAAAAAAAAGTAACAACTACTAGTGTAGTAGGTTAAGGTCAAATTGGCTTGATTAACCAATAGATTGGTCAGACATTGACCATTCCGGGTGGTTACGGGCATACCAATTTTATTGCTTAGCCAAACAACCAATAAAATTGGTTAAAATAGAAATAAGTCTAGATAGATCACTTGGAAATATATTTATTGTATCAATTTATTGCATACTAAATGTATCTACTAATTATAATAAATGTTATAAGTGATTACAATATATAAATAATATAGTGTTTGAAAATGTGTGACCAGTTCAGTGGACTAGTAGTAGAGTGTCTACCCTGAGACTGGGAGGTTGTGGGTTCAATCCCTGGCTGGGTCATACCAAAGACTATAGAAATGGGACCCATTTACCTCCTTGCTTGACACTCAGCATTATAGGTTGGAACTGTGGGGTTAGATTCATACGCGTGGTCCCTGCTGCTGCTCACCGCTCCTTCAGGGTATGGGTGAATTATGGAGAATTAATTCCCCCCCTTAAACTTTTTTTTGGTCAATTTGACCAATCCCTTTTTAGGGTGTAGGAAAAAGTAATCATCCCCCTGGCCTGAACTGCATGCATTTATTGATTGATTTCTGCACTGCAGGTTGAAATCTTAATGACAACATACAGCAGGAACACTATTATATATTACTTTGACCAACATTGGCAAAAATATGTTCAGATTTTTCACTTTGGTTCTGCAATAATTGCAGTCATTTTGTCTATAACAGATCAAGGTAAATGTGCTCCATTAAAGGGATACTTGACACATTGCACCATTTTCAGCAGTAAAAAAGTTAATAATTTGTCCAGAATTTTGATAACTTCATTCTTTTTCATGTACAATTAATACCTTTAAAAACAATTTTTTCCACTTGCTGTCGACTTAAGATGACATCACCTGTGCTGAGGAAGAAACGACCAATCATGGTTAATCTGTTTTCTGGGTTTGGTCAGCACATACTTCCTCAGCACAGGTGATGTCATCTTCAGTCAACAGCAAGTGGAATTTGTTTTTGTTTTTAAAGGTATTAATTGTACATGAAAAATAATAAAGTTATCAAAATCATTCTGGCAAAAATATTAACTTTTTACTGCTGAAAATGGCTCCATGAGTCAAGTATCCCTTTAATAATAATAGTAATAATAATGATAATAATAATAATAATAATAATAATAATAATAATAATAATAATAATAATAATAATAATAAAAAGTAAAAGTACAGTATTCATTTACATGAATTTTCTTGTCTTCTACTTAAGTTAATTTGTGCTCCACAGAGACTAGGCTTTCTTGAAATAAACTGATTATACAGTGTATAAACATTTACATATAAATATAAATATAAATCACCAATCTGACTATGTGATGCATTCCTCCCATTGACAGTGGCAGTATGTGGACAGCTGTGTTGCTCAGTGAGGGCTAATGCAAAATGTCTGCAGATGGCCACTTTGGCTGGTTGAGTGCATCTCTGCAGCTGGTGTGTGAGAGACAATTGCAGGCCACACCTACATTTTCCCAAGCCAGAGAAGATTCTTCTTGAATCCGAAGGTTTTTGTAGCACTTGACGATTGAATGTTATCATAATTTCTTGCTCACGGTTTGCAATCTGGGCAAGAAAACTGAATGTCAAAAATAACACAAATTGGGTCCAAAAGCAACCGACCCTACATTGTGGTTTACATTATTTAGTATTTAAGCCAAAAAGTTGGGTCAAATGATATTCTTTTTAATTTAAATTTTTAATTTTTTTTACTAAGAATTACAAAACAAGTAATTTTTTCGCGACTGTACCAACCTTTTGGGTTATTTAAACCAAACATTTTGGGTCGAAAGAATAACCCCAAATCCCATACCAAAATTGTTTTATGGGTTATTCATTTTGACAACCAAAAAATTAAAAATTAAAAACACACACATTTTGTGGGTTATTTACAAAAAAGAATATATATAAAAAACTTAATTTTTTTGTTTTTTTGTTTTGTTTTGTGGGTAATTCATTTGACCCAACTTTCCAGCTTAAATGCATTTGGGTGGGTCACTGTTTGAACATATTTGGGTTATTTTTGACCCAACTGTTTTTAGACTGTGTTTTTAGTTCATGGAATGTTTGGTATAAGCCAACAAATAGAGCCAGCCTGATTACACAAAAACAGTTGAGTCAAAAACAACCCAAATTTGGTCAAAAACGTACTGACCCAACTTTTTGGGTTATTTAGTCACGTGGTCAAATTTTGTCAAACTTTTCAAGGTTTTCGGGTTAATTCAAGTTGTTTAGTCTATTTTTGACACAATTTTGGGTTATTTTGGGTTTTTAGAATGTAGCAAAAGCCAAAAAAGACACACAGTTTGAAAGTTGATTTAATTCTAACATAAGCCTGTGGAGAAGTATACTGTACTACACTGCTTTTAGTAATACAATACGCTAAAACAAATAAAAGCACCAAAAAGGCCTTACTGGTCTTGCCTGCTCTAATGTGCTGAAATGGTAATATTGTAGAGCTGGAATATGGAATCCACTTACGATGTTGACAGTCTTAGTGTTGTGCATTGTAGCAGCAGATACAAAAAGCACCTGCACTTTATTTTGCATTTCATGAGCATCTCCCTTTTTTCTCTTTATTTATATGGGAACAAAATAATTCAAGGTCATTTAAAAAAAGATGAGATCTGTCCCCATTGTTCTGTGATAATGGTATTGACTCAGGGCTTAAAGCCTGTGTGTGTGTGTGTGATTTTTTTTGTATCTGTATTTCAAAAATATTTCCATCAAAGTAAAGAGGAGTTTATACTGCCACAGGGAGTAAGGGTCACGTTGAATATTCAGATTACAATAAACCACTTTGCAGAACTTGCCTGCGGTAATTTATTGATGATAAAGTTGCTATTTGAAGTGTTGCTTCTGGTGCTGCATTAGTCAAAAACAAAGTTGAAGATAACATTTCTCATCACCTACAAACAGCCACTATGTACCGCTGGCCCAAATTGATGTTCATTAAAGGGTCAACTTGCAGTCAAACCACCTAGTTCAAATTGTCTGGAAGCTCCTTCACAGAGCTAAAAGCAGAAATCCCTGAGGTACTCCAAATATAACAAGCCCTATGAGAACTGTGAAAGAGCATACAAGTTATGAAAAAGACCTGCACACAACTGGTAGCAGCACGGATTCAAAAATGTTTATTTTCAAACACAATCGACTGTCTGATTTTTCAACAAGCCAGCTGTGCTCCTTCATATTAGCCAGACATTATTTGGTGTGCTTTGGTCTCCATGACAGCCTGCAGTTGCAAAATGAAATTTTGGGCCCATTCATATCATTCAGACAGACACACACAGTAAACAATAAGCCGTTTGCTCACTTGATGATTTGTATTTATTTATGATTTTTTTTTCATTCTGAATTTGGACAAGTTGACCTGAAGTGAAGTGGAATGCTCTTTCTGCACACTGCGACAATAGTGGCCCTTTTCAAGTGGGTGGCAGACAACAATCACCTTGAGATGGAGTTTGCCGATATGGACGGATAAGATGGGAAAGAAGATGTGTGGGAGATAAGTCTTTAACAGACAGCAAAGGAATCTAATTAGTACAATGAAGATTTTCTTTGCCATTCGGCTGAGTCAGCCGCCGTGCTGGCAACCTTTTGTGTTGAGAGAGCAAAAGAATTGTAAAGTGTTTAGTGAGGGGAAATGCTACTTACAATTTACCTTTACAATTTGTTAAATATACATTTACGTCACATCTCGTACACGTGCAAATATTAAATTATATTCAATGCATCCAGGAATGTTTTTGTTTTGCTGCCAATTTAAATAAGCAAGGCTTTAAATCTAAGAGATTCACTTAAGTTAGTGCCAAAATAGAATGAGAGTGTGCTACTTTGATCCTCTAT
>NC_141246.1:15103866-15161366 GCF_054856555.1 Leptonotus elevatus
AAATGGATGTATGGGTGGTCTTTTGGATGATGACTGTTTTTATGTTTTTATTTTATTTTTAATTGACCTGCAAGTGGGGAATCAGGTCACCGGAATGCTAACATTATATTAATGTCACACTTCTAGATTATTTTAGGGCAAAATATATACCAAAAAGGTGTGTGGTTCCCCAAAGCGGCTCATCACGCTCTGGCATTAAATGGATTGCAGCCGTGGTATGTCAATTCAGCGCGTGGGGCGAATTTCAATAATGCTGGGCTTGCACAGAGCTGCTGTGTGCTTTCGGTGGGATGCTTGAATAACGGGACGGAAAGGTCCGATGGGGCGGATTCTATGTGCAAGAATTTGGGAGCGAGGGGGGGGGGGGTCATCCTTGCTGTTTATTTTTTCCTCTCCCTCATGTGCAGTGATACCACCAGTTCGTGATCATTTTCAAGTGCAATGCACAACACCCACTTGAAAGATATATTTGCTGGTGGAGTGGGTGTGATGCTGTTGGTACTTCTGAATAGAAATAGAGTATATATACAGCATTGCACTGCAAAAACATGAGGAAGAACTTATGGCGATAACGTTGGGCACGCCTGCACCATCGAATGAGATCCAATACAAAAGCAGATCAAACTTTTGGCTTATACAATAATAATATTTTATTTTATTTTTTTTAATGTTTAATAGTTGAACTTCACTGCATTATATTGAGATTCAAGGTTCCCAATTTTTGGCTACCCTGTTTTACTAATTGAGGTGGGCAAAATAAAACAATATCTAAGTCTGATCCAGTGGAGTCCCTTCTGCTTTCAAGGGTTTTCGCCGTATAGGTCTACTCGGGCTTCGTCCCACATTCCAAAAACATGCATGGAAGGATATCAAAGACTCTAAATTACGTATGGTGTTGAATGTGAGTGTAAATGGTTGTTTGTCTATATGTGCCCTGCAATTGGCTGGCGAGTGCTTGTCGCTTAAAGTCAGCTGGGATCAACTCCAACTCAGCTCACCTCACCCATGATCTTAATGAGGGCACACGTGATTAAAAAAAATGGATGGATGAATACCTTTCTGACAATGTCAATCAAAAGCAAGTGTGTCTGTGAGGGGCTATATATTATTCACTAAAGTCAAAACATAAATAAAGCTAAAAATAACAAAGAAGTATACTACTTTAATTATAAATATATTTATAATATTGTTTATCACGCATGTACTTAGTCAAATGAGCTTTGAAAAATAAAATTTGTTTCCAGCAATAACAAATGTTCCAGCTACAGAAAATAACATACAGCATATAAACACATGGGATTGTGACTTTGGTCTAACGCAGATGGCAATTTTTCTTGGAAATGTAATTTATTGGAAACAGACAATTAGCTAAATCAGAAAATTGAATCGATGCCATTCGCCTGGCGTTTGACATTTCAAGCAGCTTTTTACATGATCACGTTGCTGAGAAGAAATTGACTTTGATTTGGTGCACTGGTTGCACAGTCGAAAGATGGAAATTGACATTCTGGTTAAAACAAATGACCTTAAATGTTAGTCAACTTGACCTAAGGAACAGTTGGGCATATTGTATTTAGTCGTGTATATTGATTGTCTTTGTTTCTCCTGATGCTATAATTTGCAACTTGCTTGTGACATGTATTTGACTTTAAGTGGATATGAGAACATACTGTATGAGAAAATGCCAAGCGCTCTGCATTACTTTTTATGGAAATGATTTTTTTCTTCCTGTAGTTATAGCAACACAGGCTGTTGTTGATTTTTGACTGCAGAGTAAGAGCTATTAAGTGTCAATTTTGAGTACAGGGCCCCAGCAAGACAAGTAGGTATAGCATGCAGAATAGTGGGCATATCTGACCAAATTACACTTGCTGTACAGTATATCAGACTTTTTTTTCCCTTTAAAATATTGTCCCATAAGGGTCTTTTTACACTGCCATTGAGACGTATACTTGGCAATTACATCACGGATGGATGGGGGAGCATCTGTTTTGCAGATTTTTTTTGTAAATTTCAAACTTGGAAACCAATTTACTGATGTACAACCACCAGTAAATGACATCATTGCCTCATTTTAGATATGAGATCAACAAAGTTTGAGAGTTCATGAGAGAAATGGCTGCATTTTGGGCAACCTACAATTTTTTTCTACTGTTGACTATAAAAGAACGGAAAAGGCAGAAAGGAGAGAGTCGATTCTGCCATTTGATAAATTCGGTGTATAATCATTCAACACAATACTGTGTGGGTATTGAACATTTTAAGATGTTCTAAAATGGCTGGCAGTAAGATAAAGGGTATTTCTAGACACAATTGTGTTGAAAGGTTTAGTTTGAGCTAAGTTTAGTGCAAAATGCTTTTTGCTGAACAGACTTTGGCCATGGCTAAAAAAATTCATCATGTCTACAAATCTATATTGTCCTGTGTTTTTTTCTTTTTTAAGACAAAAAAAGGTTGTGCTTTACCTTGACTAGTTTCGGCGACGACTGCTGCCTTCCTCGGAAGCTGTGAGAAGAAGCTTCTGTCGTAGCTGAAACTACTCTAGGTAAAGCACAACTTTTTTTTTTTTGTCTTAAAAAAAGAAAAAACTCAAGACAAGTACAAACTCCCCAAATTCTTGTCTGAGGTCTCAAGTAAGTTAATCACATGTTTATGGCACAGCTCTCGTGGTTGAATGAAACATTGCAAACTCACAAGGAACATTTTTGGGTGTCCACCAATCATTTTCAACCAAAAGCTGTATCAGTGCATCGGACCGTCTGATGAATAATCTTTGTTTGCCCACTTCCAACTGTCCATCTATCCAACCCATCTGCTTGTTTTTGTTTGTTTTGTTTAGCCCCCCCCCCCCCCCCCAGAACTGGTATAACATCCTTAGCAACATTGAATGCATCTGCTGCCTCCTCTTCTGAGCTAAATTTGAAGGGAAGAGCAAGTGTGTCTATATGATTGAGAAGTCCATAATTTTTTCACAAAATATTTCAAAATAAATGTGCATCCACATGTAAATTACAGTATGGTATATGGAGGATTTGGCTTGCTGCCTAATTTGCCTCTAAAACACAGCACTTCTGTCGAGTGCATTGTTTCTTTATTTACACGTGTGTGTGTTCCACAAATGCAATCAGAGGATATGAACAAGGACAACTTTGGGGACGTTGGGATTTTACCACTTTAGATCCAATATACAATATTAAGGACTTGTTTGGTGTGTGCGATTGAGAGTAAAGTGTCTCTGCTTGTAAATCACTTCAGGTTTCAATATCAATTTGGGAAGTTTAAGTGCTATTGATTGTTAGAAATAGCTGGGCCATGAATTACATGCTTTAGACTGAAGGCAGAATGAATTTTTGCCCAAATTGAAGATTAAGATCAAGATGTATCTGAAAAAGCAAATAGTTTAAATTTGCACTGGTTAGCTCAAGTTGAGACTTTAAACAGCTCTTAAATAACTTTTGAGTTGAATTGAGACATCATTCTTTCATCTGGTCATAGCAGGAAACTGATTTCATCGAAGGTTTGCACATGCAGATTTGATTGTGAATAGAAACAGACGGTCGACTAACTAGGCACAACCAGGATTGCATTTTCTAAACGTGTCATTGTTCATCCATGGTCCATCATCAAAATATTCCCAACTTGCCAAGTAAAGATTCAGAAATTTAGTTACCCATTAAATTGGGTGTAAAAGAATATGGTCTTTTCAACCACAGCCAGAGAAAATCAACATTCACATGGTGGCTGTATACCCACCAAGGTTTCTCCCCACTATTCAGTAGCCACCCGAGGCTAGTTCAGTCATGCGTTTTGGGCACTGAGCGTCCAAAACGGAGCAATTAGAGGTTCAGTGATTTTTTCCAAGGGCACTTCTGAAAGAGTTGCACAACAATGGCGAGGAATAAAACTTTAAAACAAAAAGTGATATTTTGAAATTTGATGTACAAATGACATTTCCAGCAACATGAAAGCTGTGCAATTTGTAAAGGGCTGTATTCTACTCACATTCTGAGCTCGACGTCACGAGTGCTATCTACACAGTTTTGTACGTTACTGTACTGATAAGGAGCCACAGCTATCTTTCATTTTGCATTGTGATTAACGTTTAAAGCTCTTTTATTATGCACATAAATAAGTTAAATGGCTGGCATAGTAACACAATTTCCACCAAGCATGCATGTATAATTGTTTGAAGGTACAGCCATTTGTTATGTCCTCTGTGAGGATTCACACAACTCGCCATAACTTTCTTCCTTTAAACTGAAATCTTAATTGGGATATGAAAATACCAAAAAGAAGAGATTTCATTCATTATGCCAAATTGACTGCAGGCTGCCGTGCTTTCCAACCAAAGAGTGTTGAACTTCGCTCAAGTTCTCCACAGCTAATAGTGACACACCAAAACTGCACCAACACACAACAAGGATGCGTTCAGACTGCAGGCAAATCGGATTCCTCCTCAAATTCAATTTTTAGGGCTGACTGTTTTTAGCAAGTGTCCAAATCCGATCTGGCCCTGTTCAGACTGAGCCACTTTATTGACCCATCTGACAGGTTGCTGTAGCAACGACGTCAAACGGAAACAGTGTTTGACGTCATGTGACGCTGTTTACCACTCCGTACTTCCCGTTCCTCGCAAGCGCATTAAGCAGTTTTCTTTTCTTTTTCTTAATCTTTTTTAACGACCCTATATCTATGGCTATGTCCGGGCACTATTTCGCTATTTCCGGTTGCGCATGTGAAGATCTGATGGGGTAGCGAGACCGGCTTCAACGTAAACTGTCACTGTAATTCCGTTTGAACATGATAGGAGCCGACGGGGTAGTGGAGCCATACCGATTAATCCCGATACGAATCTATAAATTGATTATTGTGAACTCAAATTTAGAAAATACAAATCAGTAAACTTGTACATGTACACTGTAAGATTTGTATGCAAATGTATTTATTTATCAGAAAATTCTGGCTTATAACTGAGCCACTGCATTTAACAAACAGGTTGCAGTCTGTTTCATGTTTGAACAGCACTGAAATAAAATATTAAGACTTAACGTTCCATTAATATAACATTCTTCCATGCTTAATGTGTGAATCCTAACCTTAAGTAAGACGTTTTGTTGAATATTTCCATAAACAATTGTTGTTTAAAAATCGATTCGGCCGCATATTGAATCAATTTGAGAATCGCGTGCTGTAATATCGCGATATATTGTCAAATCGATTTTTTCTAACACCCCTACTGCCGAGCATGCGAGGAAACAGCCGGGCAGCGAACCGATTGGATATTGACAGTGCGGGCGCATTGGTTTTGCACGTGTAGAGTGACATCAGGACAGTCAAATCCGTTGTGAGTGTTTCGAGCTGATCAGACTGAGACACATCCTGTCCAAATCGGATATGAAACTACCTTGCGCATGTGGTTTCAATCCGTCCTGCAAAAATCGGATTTCATGTGCTCTGTGACTGTTCAGACTACAAAAGAGCCATCCACATTCAATCTGGATGGGCTAAAAATCGGATTTGGGCTGCCAGTCTGAGCAAGGCCCAATTCCTGCAGGACATTTTCAGCTAAAAATAGGTTGTGGGGGAATACTGTGCGCACACATTCCTAAGCATCACCTACCACTCTATTTATACAGTAATTTACATTTACGTTGGTATTGTGTGTTCTGCTAAAATGATGAACGTCTTATATTCAGTGGACTGGTTTGGCTGTCAGTGGTTACCCAGAGAAAAAGAGAGCGGGCCAAACTTCTCTGTTCTACCCATCAATCCATCCAATTATTGACAAATCTAAAGTGTTGAAAATGTCTTGTTCTCTTTGATGATGCAATGTTAATGAGTGATAAAACGAGTCGTTTTTGTAGTCACCCATTAGACGAGATAGGTAGATGCTAAGCTAAGGCTGCCGTGGAATTTAGGGGGCGCCCAAGAATCAAGTGAAAATCCAACTTCACAATAATATATTCAAATGATTAATACTATTAAATCTTTAAGGGAAAGTGCGTGGATTTTCGACTTTTCAATGTTCATTCATTAAAAAAAGAAGGAAAAAAAAGAAGTAAGTATTAATTTCAATAATATGCAAAAAAAACAAAAAAACATTTCCATCAACAATGTGACATATTGACGTGATCCCAGGGAACTTTGTAAACAGTTATAAACAACCAAAAATGCCCAGAGCACAGGGAAGAAAAAAAAGAGGCAGGGGAAAAAAAGGAGGGAAAATCTAAGAAAGAGAGGTCTCGTTGTTGCTCCTTTTGGTTTGCCCAATTATGTGTCACAACAGCAAGTCACTTCATTATTTCTTTAACAGTCACAATACAGTCATGAAATGAGCAAAATATTAAATTTTATATTTTAAATTGTGTGACATGTTATCTTAAAAGGTCAGGCAAACACAGGTGGATCACATAAAGCTTGACGAGATAACAAAAATAACAAAACAGATGACACAGAAGGACACAAACACCCAAAACTAAACAAAAACCCCACAAAACCAAAACATAACAGTAAATTAATAAAATAATCTGACATCAGCGTGCAAGCAGTTAGACTGTTACTGATTAATTAAAAATTTTGGAAAAAAAATCCAAACTTGTTTCAAGTTAGATTGATGATAAATGGTACCATGAATACTGGGACCAGATGTGTGCAGTAAGAAGTCTCCATTGGGGTGCAGGTGCAGACTTGTACTTAAAGAAAAGCTTGTGAAGGCCACTAACCTACATGCCATCTATTACCATTATTAATATCACATCCAATACGCATTGAAGGTCAAAGCAAAGGGTAATGAGCTATGGGCTGTTAAGGGCAAATGTAATTACTTTTTTTTTTTTTAAGAAATACCCACAGTAAAGTTGAATAGAAAACGGTGTTGGACTAAACCTTTGTGAAAATGGTGGCAACTGAAAATTCAGTGGAGTACCTGTAGTAGTAGTAGTAGTACTTATTTTATTTAAATGTGTTCAAATCTAGCTCTATGCTAAACATTTGTTTATTTTGAATAGAACAGCGCTATTACTATCTTATCACAACAACAGGTCCAGGGTCCATATCATGCTTCAAATATAATAATTGCACATAAAACACACAATTACACATCATATCCGCCAGGACACCACCTATGATAGGAATAGACAACTGGTGGCCCCCACCTTTTCTTTGAGTTATATATATATATATATATTTGGGGGGGCAAAATGAGTGCATAGTACATTAACTCAAAAGTTCGTTTAACTGAACTTTTTTAAATGCCGATCAACGCACACCCCTAAGCCTATAGGTTACTGTTGATTCATGCTAAAAATTACCCAGCTTTTAATATGACAAGAAAAACTTAATGTTCATGTCACCAATGTCCAACATGAAGCACTAATGCCATATAGTGGCAGAAAAATGACCTCAACACAAGTCAATGTTTCACACTCCTATTTACAACTTCAAATATATTACTATGAAATTATTCTATCAATAAACTAAAAGCTACAACCTTATTTGTGTTAGGTTAACATATATTTCCACGTTTATGTTCATTAACAAAAGTATGAAAAACTTGAAAAAACAAACATTGTACTTCCACGTTTATGTTCATTAACAAAAGTATGAAAAACTTGAAAAAACAAACATTGTACATTTAGAACAGATATAAAATGTGTGATTACTTTGTGATTAATCACGAGTTAATTACTGAACTCATGTGATTAATTACACTTAAAAGTCTTAATCGACTGACAGCATAATATGTATTTTTTAAATGTAAGGGTGATGTAATCACCAACAGAAACAACCGTGTTGTAGTAGTTATTATGAGGAGATAAAGTAATGTCAAAGTAAAGGAATTGTATTTGTTGATTCACTCCAATATCTGATTGTGACGCAACTCCATTTAGCCGTGATGTAAAGCCTCTGTTGATCACGTTGATGACTTCTGTCATTGATGGGTGGGGCAGCAGTTGTCATCAATTCCCAAACCCGTTGAAATGGATTTTGGACAAGCTCCAGGTGATTTCATTGATGCATGTGGCGAAGTAGCTCTCCCTCATATCACAGTGATTAAGCCTTGATGCTACAGTATATGCATCACTGCATGACTCTGATATAATGCCAGTGCAATCCAGCATTCACATGCTGCATAAATCACCCCAACTTCAATCATTAACACTTCAACACTATGTAAGTAGCTTATATAGAAAGCCTGAATACAGACTGTTTATTTGATCTTACAGCCATAACAGCTATAGTGTAATTCAATTTAGTTTTTTTCGGTGAGGCGTCTTGAATTACGCTAATAAGACTGATCTAATCTCGTTTATCTCATCTGGAGAATTATATAAACCGTACATCATCAAGCCATGGGTGTCCCGATACTTTTTCTATAAAGTGCATTAACTCTTTGACTGCCAGACGTTTTCAGAAAAGGGATGCCGTCAGTGCCAGCCGATTTAAGCATTTTACTGATCTTTCAAGGTCCACAGAAAATGTTCTGTTTGGAATATGGAAACACACGTACTACCAAATGAAAGATAGGACTTTCATCTTTCATCAGAAAAAAAGAGTTTGTTTCTACCTTATTCCGTTCTTTAGTAATCAACAATAGAAAATGGTTAGTTTGACCCAATTTCGCCTGTTTTGGACCAAAATACGGAGAAATCAAGCTTTTAGTGAAACGATATTATTTCATGCATTCTAGTGAATTTTACACTTCTTTTTGTCCATGAATGATGCCACAAACACCTAAATAGTGCTTTACTTCTATAAAACACTACCACCAAGAATGAAAAAGTGTTTTTTGATAGCAAAATACGTTTATTTACATTCAACAGTGTAACAATTTGACAACAATTTGGCAAACTATTTACAAATGTGTGCAACTGTGGTGTTATTTACAAATATGTGGATGTTTCAACGACAGTTTTTCTTTTTGTAACACTCTCCTGCGTGCAAGGAGACGCAACAGCATTTGCACAACAGATTGCCTCTTCGCGTGCGCCACTTTCTTGCAGGCCGTTTTTTTCCGGGGAATAGCAAGTATATACTGCAGTGTGTCATCAAGTCTAATATCAGGATCATGCTACGGTTTCGTTACGTCTCGCTTCCCCGTGTCCTTCAGTTGCTATACCGGGTGGTAGGAGATGTTCTGATCCATTTTATCCACTCCATTCATGGTGGCATCGTAGTCCAGAAACAGTGTCTTCTCCGTGATCAGACTGTACCCGCTCCTCCGATGAATATGCATTGGACTCGGGGTACTCTTCATTGTCCGATCGAATGTCCGCTTGTGCAGCTCCGCGTTTTCCGGCGTTAGCAGCGCTAGCCGGTGAGGCTTTATGACGAGAGAATAACGGCCGCGTCAATGCTTCCAACTCCGGCGTCAACCTCGGGAGTGACCATCATCATCATCATCAATGTGCATTGGTCGATGCTTTTCGACTACTCTCCATCGTCCGATCGAATGTCCGCTTGTGCAGAAGTACCCGGCCGGCTATTGTGCGCGTTTTCCGGCCTTAGCAGCGCTAGCCGCGCTTAGCCGGTGAGGCTTACTACGTGATCGTAAACACGTCAAGGCTTCCAACTTTGGCGTCAAACTCGGAGTCATCATCATCATCATCATCAATCTGCATTGGTCGATGCCAACTCTCCATCGCCCGATCGAATGTCCGCTTGTGCAGAAGTACCCGGCCGGCTATTGTGCGCGTTTTCCGGCCTTAGCAGCGCTAGCCGCGCTAGCCGCGCTTAGCCGGTGAGGCTTACTACTGATAGTAACAGTCGCGCCAAAGCTTCCAACTTTGGCGTAGAGCTCGGAGTCATCATCATCGTCGACATCAATGCGCTTTTTAGTATTGATTGATGCTTTCCGTCTTTGAAAAAAATGCTCAAGCGTGAGCTGCTTGTAACCGGTTGCTTGGTCAAGCCATTGTGGCTTGGATCAGCCATTGTCTCCTCAACACTCTAGCTCCGCCTCACGTCTTCTACTGACGCCCACGGTGGGCGGCCCATCCAACCTTGTGCAAAGAGAGTCATCGCTGCCCTCTAGGGGCCAAAACGAGTCTTTGACTAATCATATCTGCCTGATACTTTCAGCACAGCTGCCCAAGGCTTTCCTGCACCCGTTTTTAAAAAAAAAAAAAAAAGCATAGGGGACGTCTTTTAACGTCCTCGGCGCCCTTCCCTAGGTTTATGCTAAACGTTTTATAACGTTTATGGCAGTCAAAGAGTTAAGAGCAATTAAAGTGGTTACCGTACCATTTTCTTTACCTTCCTTCTCAATTGTCAGCTCAAGCAGGTGGCATCCTTCATTATCTTAAGACAATTATTCCCTCGATGCGGTTTAATTTGTCATCCCAAGGCTACAAGGGAGCCGTCATACCGACTGATTGTTGAAATGACATTGAAACAGTAAATATTCTCCATCAAAGACTCACTCTATCCCTCACCAAAACCTACACTCTACTCCTACCACAGCCATTGCAGGACGTTACCAAACAGAGTAAATGTAACACTCCCACTTCCCGCATCAGTACCTTACACAGACGACGTCAAGCTGGGTAAAATTCAGGGAAATGCCCGCTTAGATGGCCAGTGTGAAAAAGGCTAATGAAAAAAACAAGTGCTTGTAGGGGAAAAAAAGTGTTCTGTTCATTTCATGATTCAGTGTTCTCCTATTTACTTTGACTACTTCATTACGAGTTTTAATTTTATTTTTGTTAATTACATTGACTTTACTATATGCAATTTAGTCCAGTTGATTAGAAACGAGGCCAGGCTATTCCAGCTGATTATTGTGTCAATGCTATTTTCGTTTAATTAGCATTATTTAATGGGCTCCTTCAGTTGAGCATCAAACCACTAAAAAAAAAGGCAACGTGGACTCACAGCAATACTTTGTATGTCCTTATAAAAACAAATGCACACATTTTTACTAAACAATCAGGAATCACTATTTGTATTACATCAATTAAAACTATGGAGATGTGCTAATGAAAGATGCAAACGTGAGTAAAACATTTCCAAGTACTGTACCTTGAATAAAATAGCAAAGTAAGTACACAAAGAAACCCCACTAAGGACTCTATTTTTATAGACAGCGCAGCTGCGCTTGATCTTAAAAACGAGTGCGTCTTGATTTTCATGCCAGTGCAAGCCTCATTGCACCTGTTTGGAAATTTGGTTCATCTCTCCGCACCATGCTGGCCGTTCCGGCATACTGATGATGGCTCCTTTGACATGCATCTGACAGTTTGGTGGCAGAAATTTGTCTATAAATTTTACACCTGCTAGAACCACATCTAAATGATGGCACTGGCAGCAACAGTGTACTTTGCACGCCTCGACCTGCGTCAGCACTCAAACAAATAAGTTTCTTCTTCTGCTATGACAAAGACTATCTACTATACTGCTACATACGTAAAAAAATAAGTGCGCAAGGGAATGAGAGAAGCCGCTGCGGGTTGGCGTGAAATCAAGCCAACTGTGTTCATGCTCATTACAGTGCAAAGTGCCCTTTTACAATACCAAAACAAGGTCTACCCTGCCTCTGCGCAGATTTAGGGAGCGCCTTTCGCAAGATTCGTGCTGGGCACGAAAATAGAGCCCTATATATTTTTTGTCAGTTTGAACGTGGGTGTCAGTGTTTTTGTTTCTCCAGGGTGTGTGGGACCTAAACTATGATATTTAACTGTAATGATTTAAATATATTAAAGAACACAATGATTTAACAGCAAATTAAAACATTTGTAGTCTTAATTGGCTTATTTTCCTTTGAACTTTGTACTTTTCTTCCCCACAAAATAATCAGATATTGCTTTTTATAAGCCACACATTAGTTAGTCCCACTAGTGTGCTTGTAAATTGCCTCATTTAGTGTTTGGCCATGAAAAAAAACTGAAATACAGTAAAAACAACAGCAGTGGTAATGTCATACTGATTGACATTGGCTCGTGTCCAATGACTGCATGAACAGCGACTCAAAAGCTGTCGAATCACAAACAGAACAATGCAGCAAAAACACCTATGAACAAAAATATATCTTTACAATTATGCTAGCATTTATTCTATATGCCAACTTGATTTTAAATTCAGATCAATTAATCTGGACATAAAAGGACCCTATATTTCAACATTTTTTGTGTATGCATGTCAGTTTACGCCATTTAGCAACATAAACATTTCTGTAGCAGTCATTCAGCATTTGCTCTTTATCTCGCTGTACATAAGTGCTTCCCCCACAGGTGCACCATATGTGTGACCAGAATGGACCAGCATGTTTACATGAGGTCACCAGCAGCATATTGCATCGACATGCACATGCATTTATCGTCCTGCCGTTCGCTCTCCTGACAAGTCACTTATCGCTTCTCCAGCTGTGACAGCGCAAAACTCATGCCTGACACTTTTATTGGCCAGGCCAGACCACATGTGCATTTAAAGCATATGACACACTCACATCAATCACAAGCATGCGCACACAGACACACATACACCTAAATGTGTGCAGGGACACTTTTTGTCTGGGGATTTTTGCTCATTCAAGGACAAAGCAGAGAACTCATCATCAGCCAAATGAGCCACAGTGTGTCGTGGAGAGGAGGAATAGCAATAGAATCATGGCAAGCTAGGTGGCATGTATTATTTTTGGGGGCCGGGAAAAAGAAAGACATAGAACCGCTTCAAATCTTCAAAGATTCCAAATCCGAGATAAAAATCTGTAGGATTCTCTACATTAGTGGATGAATTTGGATTTTGACAATAAAGTACTAGCCCCAGTTTGGATACAAACAATGCTCTAAATTTGGTGCTCAATTTTTTATTTTATTTTTTTGGTCAAACCCCACCCCCTCTACCCCCAAAAGAATTACTCAACGCTTCGTCCCAGATATCTGGCAGGCAAGAGGGGATAGCAGGCAAGTAATCAGCCAACACATTATTAACCTCCCAATCTCTTTGCAAAAACCCTAAATCTGCTCTTCCTAATCCATTTTGCACCTTAACTGTTTTATCTTCTTTGGTGCAAATCAGGACAAGAATAAATTGGATCACTTTTTATTTGCACTCTATGGGATATGATCTTAAATTGTAAGGTTTGTTTCTACTCGTTACTTGTTTGCTTGTTAACGAACTAGAGTATTGAACCGATTGAACATAATAGCAAACACTATCTTCAGTGCAGGTCTGAGTGTTTTCTAAAAGATCATGGAAGATGTTTTCTGTTCGGTTGAAGTTGAAGGTGCATTTTTAGAAAACACTTCTCTGGCAGGTGGTATGTACTGTAGGGTAAACAAGCATTTATCTGGAGCCATTTCAAATGTGGATTGTTCAGCCTTGGCAGAGGCTGCAGATCTTAAATGCTTGGTTTTGATAGAGTCTATATTCAGTCTGTTGACTGATGACATATACATTAAAGTGGCTTGTATCCAATAATACCGTGGTTATATTTATTGCGATAGCAATTAAATATTACATAAAGATTAGTGTAGGCTATGCTGACTGTTCCCCCATTGGTTTAAATGCAGTTAATATTGTTACACTCACTACAATTTGCAATTGTTTTCATTATTTGATGGTCTATGCTTCTGTAATATAGTAATATGGTAATTGATCTGTGTATTTTTCAATGACATTCAGCCCCCAGTGTCTTGGTATAGCCAGTCAGTCTGCCAACACTGCAGTCATATTGGCAGATACTGCATGTTATTTCTACAGTAATATGATCAAGGCCTGATTCGGATTTGAGGAAATCCAATAACATGCCATTATTTTTTCTGCCTACACTGCCACAACACATATACAAATTGCCCAAATCCAATATAATTAGTAGCAAAATAAACGTCTTGTTTCGTTGTGACAATTGTGTCACTTGAATCAAGAAGCGTTCACCCAGCATACTGTGTCGTTCTTGTGTAATGTTATTATACAGCTAAAGTGAAAATGGCAATGCAGTTCTTACTTGACAATCTTGATTGTGTTTCAATAAAATAAATAAATAACATTCCGGCTACGTGAAGCCTTGTTTCCTAATGAGAACACAAGGGGGTCACACTTTTTCTCTTTTAGCAAGTTGGTATGTGTGCAAGGGTCAATCACCAGATGTGTGGGTGCGAGTCACCCTCTTTTTCACCTGTGTGTTCCTTGACTGACCCTAAAGGGAAAGTGGATATACTGAAAGACGGGGCTTGCTCACGGTGACGTGCATATGGTTCGTGAACATTCTTACCATTCTTAGCAAATAGCATGGGAGTTAAGTAAAAAGCGAATGTGACGGGGAAGAGGAACGGGAGGCTATTCTGGTTGCAGAGCCTTAAGTGGAGAGTATGATAACATTTGTAGAGGCAAGCAAGTAGAATGAAGGAGACATAAGAAATACAGTTCACCAAATGCTCAGATGATCATAGAAAAGAAGAAATGACTACATTCTAAAGAAAAGAAAATGACCGCAGAGAGCAGCATTATAAAAGTACACTTGTATTATTGCTTTGTCGTTGTGAAAACTTAAATGTGCTGTCTCGGCTGGTTTAAGCAAGAAAAGAAAGGGTAGGTATTAGTGAAGAAGTGAGAGAATAGGTCGGGGAGGAGGAAAGTGTTTACTTATTTAATGGTATTAATAGCACTAATATTACCTGCAGAAAGTCCTAAGAGGAGAGAAGAGAGCCCATATGGTACAAAACAAAGCACAAGAGCTACAAGGAAGAATCTCAATAGATTTTTAATTGAGTGCAGCAGGAGACTACATAAAAGCAACAAATTATAACTTAATCTCTTACAATTAAACAGAAGTCAGTCCAAAGTATTGACTGCACGTATTTTGCTTTTTCTTTGGTTTTGTTTTGGCACCTATTCCAAACAAAGGCCACAACTTCCAATGCCATTAACATAGTATAATCTATTTTTAGATGCCATTTAGGTTGATTACAGTATTATATTTGCAGCACGTATCTTATTCATAAATGTCATCCAAATTTGTTCAATGCAAACAGGGGGACTTTCGAAGAAGGTATAGGTGGCTGACAGCTTGAATAAACACGGCAAAGCGATGGGGACACTCGCCATTTAAAGTACTGTAGCGGTATTTTCTTTGAAAGCCGCAGTGGCAGGCATGGTAAACGTAGGTGCACTTTGCAATTTGAAACTAAGGGGATGGAGCAGTGACTGATGGGAGTAGGTCATGCAGGGGTTGTTGGGTGAGTGGCTAGCAAACCTGAGAGTGGGGGCTCGGCCCAGAGTCCGTGAATGAGAACGCAGCAGGCATCCACATAGGTCGATATGGCATCACATCTTCTCACATGGAGACAGGCTGATGATGCTGTCACCCTTTATGACTTAAGATAGCTGACACACATGATCTTTTATGACCAGAATGCGGTATTGCAAACGGATTGAATTTCCATGAAATTGATAGTAAGCATCTCAAATCAGTTGTACATGTGGAGTAAATACCCTGGCATAATGATACAGTACATTTTCTACGTCTAAGCTATGACTAATCATCCATTAAGCCACTAAGATTTCTTAGACATATATTCCCTGGCAGAAACATTAGGGATGCCTGCACAATCTTATTCAATACATGAGCTCTTTATCAAAAAAATAAGCTATCCTAAATTTTAACTTTTTACTTTAACAGTATGTTTATAAGTGTTTCTTTTAAATTGATAACTATAGAGCTTTTTTTTTAAATTTTAATTGCCACAAGACATAGTTGCGTAAGACAACAAACATAAGCAAAGCAAAGTTACCTCAGGCAACCAAGTGGATTTAGAAGTGCCGCAGAATTAGCAACATTTCTGTTTAACAGGTATGTTTATCATCTCTTTTTGATATATATTTTTTTTATTAATTCTAAATTCCAACAACTAAAACTTAAATACTGATAACATTTAGGGGTTAACTTGTTTACAGCGCACTGTGGTGATGTGAGCATGGCTTTGGTCTGACTCTGAAAGATTAGCGAAGTGAGGCTAAATTCAAATCTTGCTAGCAGTTTTAAAGGGGAAGTAAACCCCCAACATTTTTCTTTGACAATGATATGTTCTATTGCAGTCCCACGTTAGCTAGTGCGTTAGTGGAGTATAAGTTAAGCAGCGAAATCGAGCCGTTTTTATCCATCTCAGGGAGTGGCCATTTTGCCACTTGCTGTTGACTGAAGATGACATCAATGTTGCTCGGGTCTCAGATAACAACCAATCACAGAGCATCTCCAGAAAACAGGTGAGCTGTGATTGGTCGTTGCCATAGCCCTGAGCAACATTGATGTCATCTTCAGTTCACAGCAAGTGGCAAAATGGCCGCTCCCTGAGATGGATGAAAACGGCTGGATTTTGCTTCATAAGTCATATTCCACAAATGTAATATTAATCAGAATGTTATGCTTAGACTAGTGAGGTCATATATAATATATTATTGTTAAGTCATGTTTAAGGTTGACTTCCACTTTAACAGTGCAAACGTCACCTTTAATATCGGGTTGCAAAAAAAAAAAAAATTGCACCACAGTACAAAACTTTCAACTCTGCTCTCCAGAAAAGAAAGTAATAAACAAACAAATAAAAGACGAGCATTTTGTCAATGAGTGTCACAGCAGCATCACTTGTCCCTGGCTTCCCATATCACAGCAACCCCCGTATAAATGAAAGGTTCTTTCAGGTGTGAGATCAGTGCAGGTATTGACTGCAAAGGTTGAGTCTTGATGTTTGGGTTTGGGAGCATTCATCTTAAGCTCGAAGCAAATCAACTCCTCATATCTTTGTTCCTGCACCTTTGCCTCAATGCCACAAAGGAGGACAGGCAGCCCATGCAAACTTTCATTCTCGAAATTGAAAATACACTGCGGGAAAATAACGTATTCCCTTTTCTTTCAGACATGAAAGAGACTTGTTTTGATATGGAACACATGATGCGGTTTCTTTTTCATGGGAAAAGTCTCTTGATCTTGCCCTTATACCTGCTGTTGCTGCATTTGTCTTGCCTGCGCCAGTGTGAATAGCGCCCAAGTTTGTCTTCCACTCAAGGTTTGATAGTCCTGTTTACAATAACTGGACTTTTCCAACCTTTTCTCTCAAGAAACATAGCAAAAACCAATAAATCTATCTATCTATCTATCTATCTATCTATCTATCTATCTATCTATCTATCTATCTATCTATCTATCTATCTATCTATCTATCTATCTATCTATCTATCTATCTATCTATCTATCTATCTATCTATCTATCTATCTATCTATCTATCTATCTATCTATCTATCTATCTATCTATCTACTGGATGGTGTCAGGTTCAAGATACTGTAGAAATGTCAATTTGTTTCCTGAGTGCTGCCGAAATGCCATTGAGCAAGCGACTAATCTCTCTGTGACAACATAGTCCACTCATAAGATTCACGTGTCTGTTAGCGTGGTTGAAAAAACGTTCATGGTAAGTTTAGGCTGATCTTTGTAATTTAAAGTCAAATAATGTAGGTATGGCAATGAATGGGCCTTAATTAGAACATTTTGTTTTGCCATATGCAAAACTTATTAAAAAATAACATTGCGAACAGGAAATGCAAAAATGCAACTATTTTACTAATTGTAGTGATGAAATCATTGAGAATATTGAATTGAAAAAGAAAATTAATGTAAAGCATGGGCCAGATAAATAAAAGGGAAATTAATCTAATGCAATCATTTATTTATTTATTTTTTACTCTGAGTGGTAAACAAATCCACAAAGCACGGAAAACAGGTGAGCCAACCACTACGCTTTTATCATGTACTTGTAAATCATGTGAAGGACATTGAGTTGCTTCCCTTGCCTTGAAAAAACAGGTACACATCCTTCATTTCTTTTTATAATATATTTTTTTTATATAGTTTGTTGTGGTAAAATGTTTTTTAGATTACTGTTATAAATACTGGGAAATACTCAAGGGTATTATTTTTGTCATTTATTACTACATTCATGGAAGTGGAGAGGTGGTACAGAGAAGAAACAAAACAGGAGGAGCTTTGTGAACACAAACCTTTTTATTTTTTTTACAGTTACAGAGAAATTTGTGTACAGGAATGACCCAGGTGATTTGTGGTGAGCCACATCCTGCTTCACCAAGTCTAAACACAATGCCATTATTGGATCACATGCAACCGTCCGTCTGTTGTGGTAAATTTCCTCTACATAGTACATAATTCAGTTCATCAAAAAGTCTGGAGTTGAATGTGACATTTGAATTGACTGTATTCTCTTGCAAGAGAAGAAGTGTCTTTCATTCCGTCTAACAAAGATTTACAAGAGCAAAGGAAAGATCCATCACAGTAAGTGTCCCGCCATGTGTCTCCCTGACTCCCACCTTGACTGTTGCCACATTTAACACATTTTATTCCTGCCACTTTAAATTTCTCTCTTCATCACACCAAACAAGAGTTTGGAAAAAGGAGATGAAACTAACCTTGAAGCTAATCTGCTATTCTTTATCACCTACATGCAAAGATGTTTAGATCGAGCAGCATTTCACAAACTTTTTTAAGACATGTATCCCTTTCACTATCCCCGCCTCATCCTCCACGGAGACCCTAAAATACATCAAAACAAAGCTGTTTATAGCTAATAAAGGCGTGAAAACCAAACTGAAAGCACTTCATGCATTTGAAAAGTAATGTGAAAAACAACACAATCAAATCTCAGCAAAAAATAAAATCAATCTTACGCATTGAGATGTTAAGTGCGAAAGTAGATTTGACACTGCTATGACTCACATCAAACAAACAACACAGATATGCATTTGGAGATGGCCAAAATGCAGACAAACATTTTAATAAGAATTTGCCATAACTTAATACTTTCATGTGTGCATGTGTGTGATTGTGTTGCTATGAGACAGCCGGTTGCACCAGAGGTGGTGAGATAAAAAACAGTGAGAGAGAATAAGTGAGAGACAAATATTTACAGATGTTTGTTGGCCAGCTCCATGCTTTGGACTGCGTTGGAAAGCTACCATTTGCAGTTCAATAAACAAAATAATTATGTGTTCTTTAAAGCGAACACTAGATGCAAACACATGTACAATATTGGATTAGTCTGAAGTCTGCGCTCACTATTTGTGTCCTATTATTCTGTCAATTTCTGAGGCAAGCTTGGACAAAATGGAAATGTAATATGACCCATATTGTGGACACCGTGGGAGAAAAAAAAATCGTTGCATGCATTTGTGTTTTAAAGGGGTGGCTTGCTGCCTCTCAAAAACCCAACGTGCCACTTGCACATATGATTGATTGACGTGATGTGACATGCTGCAAGTCAACCACAGTAAATAAAGTTATTAGAGCTGACAGTGTAAACAGTAAGCAAGAGTGTGTTTAAGTGGGTCAAGACTATT
This sequence comes from Leptonotus elevatus, assembly GCF_054856555.1. Lineage (NCBI taxonomy): Eukaryota > Metazoa > Chordata > Actinopteri > Syngnathiformes > Syngnathidae > Leptonotus > Leptonotus elevatus. The sequence goes on from NC_141246.1 coordinate 15,123,207, forward strand.
TTTCTATCGTGTCATTTCATAATCATAGCAAAATGATATTTCAGTACGATTTCCCAAAAAGTTGTCATTATTAAGTAGTCATTTTCAAAAATAGTGTCAACTTTTGTATGATTTTCCACAGAATTCTCACAAAAACAGTCTTCTGTTGACAAAGTGTAGCAGAAGGAGAGTAATACTGGCATTTTTCCATCTGATGAACTAAACGAATCCCTGATCAATATTCAATTCCAGGCAAATGTTGAAGTCACTATTTTCTGCATCGCCTGAACTCAGCTTGTAAGCTTTGGTAGCCAACAAGCCAATAAACGAATAACATTAATGATTCCCTTGTTCTCCTGAGCCATGCACCATCCACCATCCAAGTGTGTCTCCTGCTTCTATCAAGCCCCATTGGCACATCGTTTTTAGTGCTCAAATTCTTCCTTGAACGGGTTGAAACTGAGTTCAAACCCTTCTTCAAACTTTTTTAAGCTGAGAACTAATGCAGTCAAGTGGAGGTAATGCAAACATAAGTTCAGAGATTTTTTTCAAGTATATTCAAAGACGTAATATGGACTGAATCAAGCCTAAAATCACTTGAGGACAAAAACTTGCATTCAAATGTATGTAAGTCAACCTAGGCTTTTAAATTGATCCAAGAGTGGTTTATTGCAGATGTTCTGAGGCTCAGCTATCCTCGCCTCTGTTAATTAATTCCCCAGATATTACCATGGGATCCTGTAAAAAGAAATGTGACACACTGACAAGCAACAACAATGAAGGCATCCCCTTCAGGTGCATCTCCAATGACAGGTACGTTGGTGGCAGGATCCACTGATATTTGCGCCCCGTAGCAGATGCTATAGAAAGAGAAATGATGGATGGAGAGTATTATGTACAATATAAACTCAAGCTAAGGCATAGCAAAGGATACCACTGCTTGTGGGTTTATTGTGAATAGTATGATTCATTATTCATGAGTTCATTATATTTATTAACTCATGGTATGTTGTTTTGACCTCAAAGTTGACAATTCATACAGGCAAGTAACTGCCACGTGTTCCTCAGAGGTTCACAGACCCAGGTGACCCGAAAAACTGTTTGGGTCTATTGTTTAGTCTTGCATAAACTGCACACTTCGCTATGACATTGCACCCGTCGACAATATGAATATGTAAATGTATCCTTAGAAACTCCAACAAGGTGACCACACTGGTTACAGTGTGGGGTTCTATCTGTAATATTACTGATCTTTCAACAAAATATATTTGAGCTTAAGAAATGTTAAGAAAAGCCACAACAGTGGGTTCATGTGTGCCATTTGTAGTCGTATCCTGAAATATTAATTTGTTGGTTAATGTTCATCTGCTTGGCCAATTATCAGCCACCATTGATTAGTTATATCAGTCGTATACCTAAACCCTTAACCTATAGCACACTATTAAAAAAACAAAACTGTATAATCTACCCAATAAATATAATTTAATTGGGTAAATTTATAATATATATTTTGGGTAAAGTGAACCTTAATTCAAAACCTATGAATACTTACATAAACTGAGTAAAGTCTTCCTCACATGTTTAAAAATAATAATTACATTCCACAATTAAACTAATCATTAACATTTTAGTAATAATGCTACTATCAATTAATAATTATTCCTCAAAATTATTTCATATGAGTATAATCGGTGTTTGCGCATACAGTGCTTTTCAACCTTTGAGTTTGAGATTATATAGCGCTTTTCTGTAGCACTTTCAAGGCATTGTGACACGATCACAAAGGCCGTAGATCAAACCCGCAATCTTCAAGGTCTGTCTTGCATGATAGCTAATGCACATATTGCAGTATATATGAAAGTAACCAGAAATGTGAGGTAAACTTTACTCATTTTTTGATTAGGGTACTTTTTAACCAAAATATATGATTACAATTGACAAATTGTTACCCTACTGTCATTGGGTAGATTCTATAGATATTTTTTTAAGTGTAGTTATATATCGCTGGTGTCAGGCCGTTACCTCATAAGTTACAATTTTTTTTTTTTTTAAATAATTCAAAAACCTATACTTTGCCTTTGTTTATCTATATGTATGGGTGTTTTGTTATTTATTATTATTATTATTATTATTATTATTTGCCAAAATAAAATCTTGAAAATGTTTTACTCTCTTTGAGGATGCCATGTTCATGTTAACAGTCTCCTAAAAAAAAGTACCTATTTTTCAGGTACAAGGTTTCAACCAGCAATTTTACAAACATTGTAACACTTGAGTAACACTTGTTACTGACAAAATACAGGTAGTGTAGATATAATTTATCCTCTATTTTATAAATACTGTACTACCTTAAACAATCAGGTACATTTCAGATGAGCTTCATTGATTACAATTTAAGACTCCAAAATAGTTTTACAGTGTACTAGGGTAGTAAAAATACAATAGTAGTCACATTGGGATGAGTAGGTTCGGTGAAATGGAAAAGAGGTGGAAGCGAGAGAGAGAGAGAGAGAGAGAGAGAGAGAGAGAGAGAGAGAGAGAGAGAGAGAGAGAGAGAGAGAGAGAGAGAGAGAGAGAGAGAGAGAGAGAGAGAGAGAGTGTGTGTGCCTTAGAATGAGAAAGGGCTGTAAAACTGTTGTGTTCATCTCTCTTCCATCCAGAGCTGAAGGCAATAATATGGTGATTGGGATATGATCTATATACTGTAGGCTTGGCCTTGTGCGGCAATTGGTGTCTGCTTAGCTTTCTCTCTCTCTCTCTCTCTCTCACACACACACACACATATGTGCACATACATTTCCGTCAAGAGAAGACTCAGACACAGATTAGATTGAAAATTTAGCTTGTATTGTAAATAATCCATCATTTTCTTTTGCATGTTTGCTCTCTGCCTCCTCTTGTCATGTGTGATGCTTTGATTTGCATCCTCCTTCACCTTCTTTTTATCCACCCTTCCTTCCTTCCTTCCTTCCTTCTTCTCCATCCAATTTTTTCTCCACCACCCTTCTGCCTCCCTGCCATCCATTCATCTTCCTACCCCCACCCTCCACAAAAGTTCACTCACACATACAGATAGACACATACACACACACAGGCAGCGGTGTGTGTACTGTATATTATACGTGTTTAAGTATAAGTGTGTGTGGGAGCCAAGATTGTGTCACAGCTTGAGTGGTCTGACTTTTCCAGCTCTGGATCAATGAACACAGAACAAAGAATGGTGTCCCACATACTGCCCTCGGGATGTGTGTGTGTGTGTGTGTGTGTGTTTGAGAGAGAGTGAAAGATGTTGTGTATGTGTGTAAATGCCGTCTGGTTCAAACTGAAATCCCCAAACGTAAAGTATATACAGTCTAACATATTTTCAGTCAACAAGGTATTACTTCAAAATGGTAGTGTGTGTGGTTTTATCATGTACCTATGGTGTGTTTAAATACTAATCCCTGTTGTGTTTCGGTAATCCATGTTCGGAGGCCTACCACAGTCACACCCTCTACCCACCTTTAGTAGCTATAGCTTTATATTTATATTAGCATCTCTACTCCCACTCACTCACTAAACTCCTTCATTTGGATTCAGTGGTTTTCTCCCCTTTCATTTCTCAAATCGCACCCTGTCTTTAAATCATTCCTCCTGTGCGCACTCATTTCTCACGCTTTCCAGCTTTTCTACTCTCAAGGCCACTTGCCATTCCGTCAATCTGTTTTGCTTTCACTCCATCACTGTCTTCATCAGCATTCACTCTTCCGCTTCCTCCTCCCGCTCTCGCTTGACTTCAGCTCTCACGTTTTGGTAAGGCGTCGCTGCACCACAATTGCATTCTCTAACTTTTGTAGCACTGTAAACAGAACAAAATGGAGTTTGGGCGAGTCAAACAAAAACAAAATCTTTAGAATTTATGAGGAGTTGTTGTGTGAAAGCAGCATGCAGCTGCTGGTTTGGGGCATGAGGCTAAACTGAGAGTTTATGGGGTGAATTATTTTTCTGCATCCATTCATTTTCTATATCGCTTATCCTGTTCAGGGTCACGGGTGAGATGGAGCCTATCCCAGCTTACTACAGGTAAAAGTCAGACTCTGGATTGGTCATCAGTCAATCAAAATAATTCACATCCACACTATCACTGAGTAGGAACTAAACCATGTGCGTGTGCGAACTTGCGAACTAGCAACATTCGGCCCGCAGGCCAAAATTGGACCAATTATACTAGCCCGCCAGATGAAGTTAATTAAAAAAAACCAAAAAACTAATAATTAGAGTTGTCACAATAGCCAAGGTATTAAAAGTTCCTTTTTATTATTGTGTTTTTTTTCCGCTGCAAAATAATTAACAGTTCTGTCTAAAATGTTATTTTGTTTCGTTGATGTCGTGTTGAAGCGCTTCACTTCCGGGTTCATGTATTTACAATATCAGCACCTGATTGGCTGTGTAACCCACATGACGATGTCACACGTCATGTGACTTTACTCCCGCGAGCTATGTAAACAACACAAAAGGCAGCCATTTATGCTGAGAGCTACATTAATCTTTTGATTGAGAGAACTCATGTGATTTTAAGCATATGTTGATTATGGACACTTTCAACGCATTTAGCGGCCCTGCTTATGCAGTTTCTATGTCCCTTATGATGAGTTATTATGGCTATGCAGGTCAGGGGGTCATTGTGTTATGGATGTTTTGTGCTTATGCGGTTACTATATCCTACATAATCAGAGGTGGCAAATCCAGGTACAGACATTCAAATCCCTGCCACAGTTTGGGTTTAGCCCCTAGTGCTAGCTAGCTCCCTAGCATGTAAACGAGCACCATTGGTGCTAGCTAGCTAGCTAGCTCGCTCGCTCCCTAGCAGGTAGACGAACACCATGGGAGCTAGCTAGGGAGCTATAGCTAACAAGCACCTGTGGCTAAAGCCAAAGTGTGGCAGGGTTTTTATTTTCTGGACCTGGATTTGGCACCTCTGCACCTGATGAGCTATTATGTGTATGTAGGTCAGGGGGTCATTGTGTTATGGTTGTATTACGCTTATGCAGTTACATCCTTTATTATGATAATATGATGATGATGTGTTAGCCATATTATCTACTCAAGTTTTATGCAGTTACTATGTTCCTTATGATGATAGTGTGTTCAGTTACTGTGCAGTTGCAATGTGCCTATCTTGGTTTGTCGAGTCACCCCTATTTTATACTATGAGCCTTTATTATGTCATATAGGGGTGACGTGGCTCAGTGGTTGAGTAGTCGTCTCCCATCCGTAAGGTTGTGGGTTTGATCCTCACCCCTGGTGACCATGTCGAAGTGTGTGCAAGACAATGAACCCCGATTTGCTCCCAGTGGACCTAGTAGCGCCTTGCATAGCAGCAGTCGACCACTGGTGTATGAGTGTGTGTGTGAATGGGTGAATGTGAGGCTTAATTGTAAAGTGCTTTGGGCACCATATGGTAGAGTTAAAGCTCTATATAAATGCAGTCCATTTACCATGTAGAATTGTGCATTGCCTGATCAAGAGTGACTGAACAACACTTTTGTAGGTATGTCGAGGTTTCTTAGTCGAAGTTTCTCTCATCTTGTTTTTTGTTTTTTTACCATATATGTTTTCTGCATCCAGCCCTGCGGGCTGTGGTTACATTGTACTTTTGAGTTCTGCATTCAGCCCGCTCAAAGTTCTCAGTCAAGGTTTCTCCATCAAGTGTTTTCTTAGATGCCATCTGAATCCAGTCCTGCTCCGTGTTGTTACTTTGTATTTTTGTATGTTTCCCAACTTTCATGTCTGCATTTGGGTCCCAATTCCAAACTTCATGTGACAGTTTTGCTGTTGTGCACCGTTGTGGGAGGGAACGCAGCCGACTCCCTGCCAATCAAAGCGGCTCCCCTCATTAATCTATTTAAATTCAGCGCGGTCTACTTGTGGAAGCACTCGCTGGAGTCCATGCAGGAGAAGGAACTGCAAGAAGATCTCTGCTTGCGGCATCACGTACTGTAAACTTGAATGCTGTGGATGGACAATTGAAAGCCGCCTTCCACCCCGATCGTTTGTCTGTGTGTGTAACTAAAGCTTTAATCACTGTTCTTGCAGTCTTTGAGCCAGTCTACATTCGTCAGCTTTTTGGGACCTATCTTTTTTTTTTTTAACCCAATTTGGAAAATCATCCAGGATTCCCCGTTACCTCAATCAACATGTATTCTTCTTATGCATGCACAATCTGGCTATAATGTCTCTGGTTTTATTTGTAGTCACTGTTGAAGAAGTCATTATCTGGTCCATTATAAAACACATTGAGAGCAAATTTTTAATTCATTTTGAGACTGTTCGTAGTGGGTTATAGCTGAAAACCTCGATGCTTTCTCTCTATTGTTTCACCTCACATGCTCCCTTCCCCGCATCCCTCCCTCACTCATCACTCTTGCACTTCATCCGCTTTTAAATGCTTTTGAGGGAAGTGGGGGAAAACAATGACGTTTGATCAAAGGAACTATTTGAATGAGACATGGCAGCTTAAACATCCATGACTGGCAAGCGCACATACACTTTCGCACACGCACGCACGCACTCGCTCACAAGCAGTTGTGCACATGCATGCACAAGTAGGCTACAGTACAGTACAGTGCCTTCTTTTGCTGCTGTTGGAGTGTGTGAGCAAGATTATTCAAGACCATACACATACGCACACCGACACACACACGCACCACACACACACAAAAACACAGAGGCACGATGTATGTACACACACAAGTTTTGTCATAGGAGACTAGTGCTTAGCCAGTCTGCAGTCTGCCATCTCTGGGGCTCGACTCTCATACATTTTGGCTTTCATCTCCTTCCTCTGCTCTTCCTCTCGCCTCTGCATCTGTTCCCCCCGGACGCCGCTCATACCTCTCATTTCTTTAATTATGCTTTTTAATTCCAATAGGCCTCCAGTAATGTTTTCTGAATTTTGTAATTCTTGTGACGTGCATGAAGAAGAAGACAGTACCCTGAAATAGACACTGTAGACACATGCACATATCGTATGGAAATGCTATATTTTATTATTTTTTTATGGAAAACAACCTGAGTCAATACAATTTTTTAAAAATTGGAACTTGATCTTAGAGCCCAAGTTTTAGGGCTCACTAACTATTCTTATATAGCATCCAAACTTCCATCCTTTTGTTCAAGTCATCTACAGTAACTGTTGGGGATTATTTTTAAGTTCTTATGTTATTTATATAAGATTTGAATGTAGCCTCACTTCTCTTCTACCTCAGGTTAGGGTCTGCGTTTGGGTCCAAATTCTGCACCTCATGTGTACATGTACAGAAATGTCTCATTAAAATGGTGACAAATTGGAATGATGATTTGTTTTTGTTTGAAAGCAAACTGAGGTTCATGTTGATATTAAATCCAGTGTGAGTAATGTACGACCTGTGAGAGCATTTCATCCAGCTTGCCATGCAGGTCTAAAAACAAATACAATTGAGAATACCCTTGCATTAATTGGAGAGAAAAAGTTGACACCTTCACTGTATCAAGGCAGTTGATGAGTGGCGTAAGACAGAACAGGAGGGAGATGCTGACTCAGGCTGTTGGCTATCAGGAGCTGTTTTAGGAGACATTAATTGAGGCTCCTGCAGCACTAGTTCATGAGGAGGTGAGCACATTTATCATCTTTTTCATTAGCATGCGTGTCATCTTTCTGCTTGCTTGGTTTTCATGATCAAGTGGAAGCCAGGCGAGGACTGCAAGACTTGTTCTGCCTTGTCAAACTCGTCTTGGGGGCTGTTGACAGTACGTTATCTGCCCTCATTCACGAACCCCTCCTTAAGAACAAAGTCCCACCTGTATGCTTTTTAACAAGAAGATGGCATTCATAGCGTTTTCACACACTCCAAAATAGTTCTTTCATCAATAGTTATATATGATTTTAATTGAATACCGTCATATCGATCATCACTATCATGGCATTGTTCTAAGAACATTCTTTAAAATGAACTTTCAACTTGGAAACCATTCTTAAATTAGATAGATGTGGAACAAAATAATTGGGTTAAGAGTTGGATAATAGATCAAGCAGCGGGAAATCAACATTTATATATAGCACCAGCTGCCAGCAGTCGATTTTTAAAGCCATATACACTATATGCCAAGAAAAGGTGTTGGAAAATGTCTTGAGTTGACCAAATTTTTAAAAGGAAAAACTGATGACGGCTAATGCAGTCTTTCTTTTTACAGGGGCACGGCTATCATCTGGATATGAAATCTACTTGAAAGCTGCATATTATTATTATTATTATTATTATTATTATTATTATTATTATTATTATTATTATTATTATTATTATTATTATTATTATTATTATTATTATTATTATATATTGGAAGGAATATGAGATTTCTGTCCGAAGCAACTGAAGACAGCAGTCATTTCCTTTCTCAGTCAGGCACAAGTGGGTGAGGCATTCCAGGTGATAGAGCTCCAAATAATGATGGTGTCACTTTAAACACTGTTATTCTAAATATGAATATAGGCAGCCATGCTGGTGAGAAACTAGTCGGCTAGGTAAAGTGCCAAATTCATCTCTTTCTCTAACGTGGATTTCTATATCCCTCCCACTGTGAAAATAGTAGCAAGAGCACTGTGATTGCACACAGAACAAGCGGATGCCTAAAATGACCACAAAAAAAAAAGAGGGAGAAGAAAGTGGCCAAGTAAAGTTTCAATTTTATGCTGTAATCTGAAGTGATAAAAGAGTTGGAATATATATATATATGTGTGTGTGTGTTTTAAAAATTTTGGAAATTATAGTTAAAATTTTATTTAAAAATAAAGTGTTATTTATTTGCTTTTCTATTTATACATTTATTTTCATGGCGAATCATCAAGATGTGGTCTATTTCACAAAAATGTCATTATATATGAATCAATATTTCATGTATTCTTCAAAACTTGTTTGTTTTGAATGTAATAGTGGCTAGTCTGAAGTTCAAGTGTGCCTTCAGAACAAAAAGAAAAAGTATCAGTATTGGTATTGGGGGAAAAAAATGGTCATAAAAGTATCGAATCAAAATCGTCTGGTATTGTCCATCGCTAGCAGCAAGTGGAGCAGTCTCAGTAGAAACCTAATAAGAGGGGTTTGATTGACAGGTCATGAAAATTGCAAAATAGTGCACCACCAACCAGTCCAGAGACATACTGTACATTTTTCTGCTCTGCTATTTTCCTTCCATTTTCCCTTTTCCTGCTTTTTCAACATTCAACAATATTCTTCTTCAAGTGTGTGTGTATGTATGAGAAAGTTTTTGTATCACCGTGAGGCACAGCCCTTGTCATTAGTGGTGGGAATACATGAGTGTTTTTTTGGGGTTAAATAACTACAAAAGTTGGGTCGGCCCATTCTTGACCCAATTTGGGTACTGTTTTCGTGTGTAGTTTTATCTTCCCCAAAATTTGGGTTGAGTTCTGAATTTATTCAACCACATGAGACTTTGAGAGGTTACACCCCACTTTAAGGCATATACTGTACACACAATAAAATGTCTTAGTCTAGTACCCATAATTAGATGATAGTCTCAATGTAAATTGTCTCCTTGTTGAGGACACTGCCTAACTTGATGATGCCAGTGGAGAAGCTACAATAATAGCAATCAGTCAATGTCCGTGCCAATCAGACTATGTCTTGCCTTCAGGAACTTACCCTTCAACGCAGGTTTTTCGTCTTCTGCCTGGATGGCTGACAAGCACATGCTATTTTTGATGTGTGCAATGATTTCATTGTCTGCCCTTTATTTACAATCCGTTAGTAACTCCTTGCCATTGATCTGCACTAAATGTGTGTATTTGGGTTTCCCCCACATGTTGATGTCAAACTCTGAATTCTGCAAATACACTCAGTTTTATGGTTTTAATATATGTAGTGATATAGGAAGACCACTTTTCATCAGCACTTCCTTCCTCTTCAGTAATCATCGTCTCCACAGGTGGTCACTGAGCCTAAGTGTCGCTTCAGTTTTTCAACAGCTTTTCCACAAAGAAGTGTTCTATTGATTTTAGGAAGACTGGTGTGAAGCGGGATACATTGAAATCAAGCAGTGGGCAGGAGGTGCTGATGCACCGACCTCGACTTTTGTCTGAAAAAGAAAATAGGGACATCACACAGTGAAGGCCTTTCTAGGTTTTTACCCTTTTAGTGGACCTTTCAGAATATGGGAATAAAGGCATGAGTGGACACAGTCTATCGCAATGCCGTGAAGCTATGAGACAAGAACTGCGTATTCAAAATGTTGTGACTCCATGTCAGTGCATGCATGCTAGTGCCGGTGTGTAAAAAAGTTGCTAAAACTAATGCATATCCTGTATGAAATACTATTAACACTAAATTCCATTAACATAACTGCCAAATGTGTGTATTTCGTCTGGGGAATTTTGTTTTGTCAACTCTTTAATTTTCTAAAATTATGTGAAGCACATTGAATTGCGCTATATAAAGAAAGCTGCCTTGCCTGTGGGCTTTTTCACACCCTATTTTTGCATTGTATTTTCGTCTGTATGTATTTATCCTCTGCATTTGTTGTGTTGTGATTGATTCCTTGTATTTATCGCTGACCTTGAGTGCTCACAAAAGAAGTCTTTATATTAAATGTTTTGAGCAAAGTAAGCTGCAAATAAAATCAGCAAAATGAGCAATGGTAATGATAATAGTATTTTGATATTGAGAGGTAGAATTTAAGAAATGCTCCGCATATCCTGGTTTACATTAAGTACTTAAATCATGACTGCATATCACTGGAAGTCAATGTATTGCTCTGGGCAGAATGCTCAGAGCCCATTTGCAGAGAGGCGGGAGGGATTGGGTAGAAAACATTTTTCTTCTAGCTAAAAGGACATACAGTAAAAAAAAAAAAACATACCGTGGCTAAATAATCTTTGAACATTTTAGGTGTTAGCAATTAATTTAGGGGTGCGCACCCCCAAATCATTGACACAAAAATAATTAGGAAACAGAAAATCTACAAAGGAAAGATGACACCAGCTGACAAGAATAGAATGTGCCTCACTGGAGTTGGACAGAAAGCTTTTAGAATGGATTTATTCCATGCAGGTCACACAATAGAGTAGTGTCCATAAAAATGATAAGAAATAAATCTACAATAAATGTGTCTCATAGTCCTCAAAGATTTTTTTCTTTTTAATTTTTATTTCGGAGTAATGTCTTAGGTGTTCTGTCTGACTTCCTGTCCCCGCCATTGCAAGGGCACAGCATAGTCGGATCATAGTTTGTCATTCAAACAACTTAGTGGGCATTGACTGGAATATGTCAATTTTGTCATTAGCCAATGTGGCTGTTTTGATTCACAAAGAATTCTGCCTTTTGTTTCTCTCTCCACGAGGATATATTAGTATATGGTTGTATTATTGCTTCATCATAAGTAAAAATGATAGATATCCCTTGATTCTGATTGCTAAGTCCTCCACTCTAATAGAGGGCACGCCCCAATTAATCGTTAGTCGTATTTTCTACTTGAGCAAATACACAGCATGCCTCAAACAGAAAAACTAATTCTGACGACTGAATTTCTGGAAACTACCTTGTTGATTACATTGTGTTAAATGATGTCACTTAGCAAGCACTCCATTAGATCAGGTTAATTTTGTGTGCTGCCAATGGCTCATACTCCCCCTTGACACATGTAGTGTGATTAATTAGTACAATTAGCAAAACCAGCTCAGAAAGTCATCTTGACAAAAGATTTCCCGCAGTGGGACCGATCAATCCAAAAAAACAAAGTAAGCCCGGTGCCAAGTTTGTCATTGATTGTAGATAGAGGTGAGCGCATGAGGGTCGGGGGAACGACGCCATGAGAGGAGATTAGATGAGACAACCTGTGAGGTGGGGGGGAACTCGAGGGAAGGAGATGAAAAGGGCATGCAGAATAGGAAGGTAAAATAAAATAAGCTGCAATTTATAGCCACGAACAAGAAAGAGGATGGTTGACATTAAAGATGCAAGAACGAGAGCTCGTTCTCATCTTAGCTTGTTTTTGAAATCACTAAATGTGGCCTCGAAAATGGAGACATGAGTCACTCCTTTCCACCTCCCTCTGTGCCATTTGTGTTTGCGTTCCATCTCAGACTTCCTTTACCTCATATTGATCCCCCTCATGTTTGCATTCAAAGTACTCCTACAGACAAGCTAACCTCCACCTATGCAGCCTAAAAATACACACTCCTTTCCTCATGTTTCCTTTTTTCCATCTAGACAAACTCGGGGCGCTAATTAGCGAACCGCCAGGCTTCCCATTCTGTTGGTCACTGTTATTTTTCTTGTTTCTCGATTGGATTGTGACTCTGAAGACAAATTCCTTGTGTGTTTTTACAAACTTAGCCAATAAATCTGATTCTGATGTTCATCCGCGCACAAGATGGGATTTGCTTGATCTCCCTTTCTTGTCTCTTGATGGGCAACATCGTCAAATAAAAGGAGGGACGCTGTGTTGCGATAAGGTAAATTGTAGCTGCAAGCGACACTTAGGCGCATTCACACGTTAATGATGTTGAAGGAAAATATAGCGTGAAATTAATTTTGGAGAGAAAGAGTTGTGTTAATTTTGTTTGGGCATGGTGCATCCCCTACAGGTAATTGTGTATCTGGCGCGACGACATAACAAGTCACATGGCTTCGAAAACTCACATTACTTAGAGCTAGATGCTTGTCATTAGAGAGGGTTGACATGATAACAACAGTCCTTAAATGACAAATAGATTAGGTAATGCAATTCCGGTTAGACCAGTGGTCATTTGCATCCCACCATCAATTTTCAAAAATGACAATACAAAGATACCAAAAACAATATTTTTTAATATTATTTAAGTCTAAAATAATAATAAATTTTATTTCAAAACCATGTGGTGAACAAAGACCATTACATTTTTAGAAGCAAAAATAGTTTCTTCCACTTAATGCTTTTTGTCAAAGTCCGATTTATGAACATGTCACATTGTTGATCCTCAAGTAACTACCGGCTTGCTACTGTTTGCTCTTATTTTTGGTTCTGAATGCGGAGATGGGATTCGGCTCCTGTTCAGAGCAGTGGTGGATCTACTCTAATCGGATGGATGCAGTGCCGTTGGCTACCCCATCGTCTTGAGATATCCTTATCTATTTGACATATAACCTTTAACAGAAAGATGTTAAATTAACTTGAAAATAAACAAAATGTTATTGCTTGTTTGATTGAGTTTGGCGGAATAATTTTAAAGTGGCCCTTGTGTCCTTCTAATTTTCTGTAGAAAATGTTGCAATGACATGGCTGGGTTAGACAGATGTGCATCAGGTAATATCAACATTTACAGAAAGGAAGTAGCTATCAGAGTTTGAGTCTGAACATTATATGAAATGCTTTGTAGAAAAAACTGTTAATGGTATTCTGTAATAAAAGGCAAATACTGATGGTGCACCAAAAAATGTGCAAGATCACAATGAACAAAAATGAAGGATTAAGTCATTATAAAGTAAATAAATAAATAAAAATCTCACACGCTGTTACTGGCACAAACCAGTGGGCAGGTTTGCTTGCTGATGTGCACTTATTTCATAATCTGATTCTATCCACTCAAGTGTTCCCTCATTCATTTATGGTTAAAAACAACAACAAAACTGTAATGGAGTCATTTGAAGCAAGTTTTATTGCACATCTTTGTGGAAAGAAATTGTAGATTGCCCCCCTTTTCTCATTCCAAACTTTCCATTTTGGACTTAAGTGTGCAAAACATTTTAGTTGGTACCTTTTGAGGGTCAAGGCCTTCCAGCCAAACTTGCCTCAACAGTCAAGCATGCCCCAGTCTGCACAAATCTTCATATAGAGACAGAAAACATTCATATTTTTATACCAACAGACAATTGTATTGTTATTATCTTTAGCGTAGTATTATTATTATTATTTTTAAGTCTATGGGGCCTGCAATTGGCAGTTAATGTTGTACAACACCTCTCACCCAAAGTCAGATAGGATATGCATCAACTCACACACAGAACCTTATGAGCGCTAGTGGTATAGAAAATGGATGGACGGATGGATGGGTCTTTGGGACGCAGATTTAGTAATGGTTATTTTATTAAATCGTCCAGAAGTGTGTTTCATTTACTGGCTCCTGATAAGTTTGAATATTTATGCAGGATGTTGTCAATGAGTGTTGGGAGAGTTTGTAACGCTTTAGGGCACCAAACAACAAATGCTCAGAATGTCTGCAGGCTACAAAACTATCAGGGAATTAGAAGATGCATAATTAATTTTTTACAAACATACGTTTGCTGACTGACTATTATTATAAATTTGCACACAATAGATGCTTAAACAAAAGGCATTACTATCACAAATCTTTCTGGCTCATTTATTGTGAAATTTAAAACTTGTTAATTTTACGTACTGTATGGTTTTTTTTTCAGGGGGTTGCTTTTGTACATTTTTTCAAGGTTCTCCCCCCCAACATATTTATGAATAAGAGTAAGTCATTATCAGGAAAACGCACAACTCTTACGGGATATAATTGAATTAGATGACGTGACCCAATTAACGCAGTCATATTTTCTTCTAGGGAGGAAGATAGAATAATGAATTAGCCTGTGAGAGGAAGTCATACTTCAAAGCACAAACACAGTTGTATTCATTTTGGCAGCCTTTTTGGGTTTCATTTGTCTAAAATGTTGCAGCTTTGGGTTACATCCAGTTTCATCCACTTTACTTGGGCAATTTATGGGGTTGTCCTCAAGCGCTATAATTTTCCAGGCCAGACAACTACAAACCAAAAACTTTTTTTGACAATGACAAACTCGAGTCAAGGACCGTGTTGCTTTTGGATGGACAAACTAAGTAAGAATTACGTCAACAGACGGTGGAGTCATGACACAATTCTCAAACTTTTGTCACTTTTTTGCTTTTTGTCAAATCAAGAAGCTTATTCACTGTGCAAATATGGAGAGACTACAATGTACAGTAATGCCACATTATTCTCACTTTTTGTCTTCATATTAATTTGTGTTTGAATGGATGGCTGGCTGGATGGATTTAGGCAAATCTTTCTCAAAGTTTAAAGTGGAGGCCTCTAGCCCTGACACCCACATGCACTCATACTCCACTCAGCATAGTGGAGCCCTGGTGGGTATTGGAGCGACCCAGCAGAGCACAAGTGTACTGACACTCTGATAATTGTATGCCAATCACGCACACTCTCGTTTGACACACACAAAGAGGCACAAACACAATTGTGTCAGTAAGCTTTGGGGATAAACCACATGCATGCTCATGCACACGTGCGCAAATGTCAAGCTGGGGTCACTTTGGTCAAGGAATGCCCAAGCATTTCCAGATGTGATATTTTCCGCAATGCGTCTCTCTCTCTGCAACCATCTTTCCTTTCTTCGTTTACTACCAGAGGTCTCATCAAAATTTAAGCAGGCGGCATAAACAGCTTCAAATGGAATAAAACACTACAGCCAGTTACAGTGGGACCAAAGACATGCACACTACAGTCTCACATATAACATGCAGTAGCACACTGGTTAATTAATCTCGGGAACAGGAATTTATGGAGTACCAAAACTGCCAAAATTCAAAATAAATAAATGACAAAATAAATGACTAAAAGTGAAAATAAAAACGGATATAAAAAATATATAATTTGAAAATTAAATCCTCCAAAATTAATATAAATGGAAATAAATGTATATATATATATATATCAATATATATATATATCAATATATATATATATCAATATATATATATATATCAATATATATATATATCAATATATATATATATATATATATATATATATATATATTACATTACATTTGCACTACTATTAAATGCACAAAACTTTGTAAGTAGTCACCAGTTCCTTGCAATGTAATTGAACACAGCTGTAATACACTTGAAAGGTTTGAATTTGACCTTGCAGAAAGGACCTGTCTATGATATATGATCCCAATGCTATATAAGGAATATGCCGTATCACTGCAGAACACCACAGTAGGCATGTTCTGCGGTGTAGTGGTGATGTGATCCAATTGTGCTCCACCGTTTGCCCACCGGCTCATTCTTATCTTCTCAAGTGGAGTCGCTGTTTGAGTCAAGTATTGAGCGTGTCAGGTCATTGGCCGAGTTGAAAAACTTCAATATCCACAAACCTCTACCATGGCTGCTATTTCTATAGCCGCTTTGTATCAAATTGACCAAGCAGGTTATCCTGCTCGACTGAATTCACCTCAGCACCTTAAGTCTGAGTACTGTTAATGTAATTTCTGACATAGTGCAGTAATCATTTACAGTTCGCATTGGACTATTTTTGTCCTGTCTGTTAGAAATTTTAATGATAATTTCTGCAGTAGGACGGGCCAATCTTTTGAGCCACAGGACTTAAAAACAAGTCACTGACTTCACTTGGGAAATGCCCCATTGTGCATCAAAATGATGACGTCCAAGACCAAATTTAAATGCCATGGTTCAAGTGAGACAATTTTGATATGCTATACATCAAGGGAGCATATAAACAAACAAAACAATCACCACTACAAGAATTGTGACATTATAGGGGGAATGTGACTTGTAGCAACAACAGTGATCCAAACAAAGAAAACAAGAAAGCAGGGAGCTAAATACAAACACATTAACGAGGTGCGCCAGGACAAGACACAGTGACTAGAGGGAGCTGATTGGAACACACAAGGAACAAGGCTGACAAGAACAGGTGGCGATGAAAACTTAACAAGTGGATAAGACACGAGC
The DNA here is from genome assembly GCF_054856555.1 of Leptonotus elevatus. Taxonomy (NCBI): domain Eukaryota; kingdom Metazoa; phylum Chordata; class Actinopteri; order Syngnathiformes; family Syngnathidae; genus Leptonotus; species Leptonotus elevatus. The sequence continues at coordinate 15,139,950 of NC_141246.1, forward strand.
AAGAGGTTTTAACATAAAAACAAAATTAAATAATTTAGATCATGACACTGCACATGCAACTTGTTTCTGGTGTTTAGTAAATAGAAACATCAGTTATGAATCACTGGAAAATAGGTGTTGTAAATACTAAAAAGATAAATGAATAGAGGCCTAAAATCAGAATTGGACATAAAGTGTATTTCTCACCGTAAAGTGATAGAAATGGGTCTTTTAACTCACAAGTACTTTTACCATCATGGTCAAGATGGTTTGGAGTCCATATCTCAGAAGTGAATGGATTTGTATGGAAAGGGTCCATTTGTGTTAAAAAAAAAAAAAAGTACGCAAAATAGTCATAGCCTTGTATTCAAATCAGCCAGGACAAGAGTGAAAAGATCCTCTTAACCAAGACAAGCCTTCACGGCTGTTTTTGTGCTTAGTCTAACAAAGAAATGTCTTGTTCTGACTGCGGTTCTGTTGTAGACTGCTATAGCTTTCTAAATTCCCACCCTTGGCTAATAGCAAAGAATATTATCTGCCATTCCTCTCTGTGATTGACTTCTTGGCCAGCAAACAGTGTGCCAATGTCGTAGTAGGTGACCGACCGCCTGATAAATCACCACTGAAACTCATTCACCCAAAGCTCCTCTCATGACATTATTTAAGGCTCTTGAAGAACCCATCCCCCACCTGCCCTATGCGTCAAAGGCGGAGATTAGATGATTAGTTGAACCCCAGGTGAAGGTAGACATACATAGGCTTCTGTAATTGATGTGACAGGGCTGAAAATTATGTATTGATGATACATCATGACACTGAATAGGGAGGTGTGTCCATTCAATTTGCACATTCGGGCATGAAGATTGGAAAGTTACATTTCTTAGATTTCTAAATCTTCCGCATCTGAAGGCACTTCAGTATTACAAAAAACGTTTCGCTAGCTACCAATAGCATTTTGCATTATTGTATGCCATAGTTTACATGTGTAAAACATCCCGTTTATTGATCCGAAAAGCTTTGTCTGACCAAGTGACTGTCTGCAGTTCTCCAAGTAGTAGGAAAAGTGCAAAGGTCAGGGACAGAACGTGTGAAGACATGCATTTAAGAAGATTTGAAGCCATTTTGACACTGTGTCCTGTTGGGATATGAGGTAAAAAGACAGGCTGACCCTGGGAGAGATGGTAAACTCTGGTGTTTTCTCAAGCAGCAAATTTGTTGAGATCTCAGGGTTAGTGCTGCATGACTCAAAAGCCCCGTAGGAGCATAGTGTGAAGGACAGGTGCACACATTCTGAGTTGAGTCCCTGTTCCCAACAGCTTGAACAAAAATAAACACAAAACAAAACTGGCACTCTCCGCTATAGTGGAAATATTGTTGCCATTCTAAAGTTCTCAACCCTACCATCTACTTTTTCTTCAGAACAAAGGGCAACAAATTAAAAATTCCTTGATTATATCCATCGGCTTGAACACCATTTTCTTAGTATCCCACTGAAGGAATATTTGCGAGTATTGGCAAAGGTTGTGAATTGGTGCTCCAATCAGGGTTCGTTCAAGGTTCACATACGCTAAACATTCGCTAATCGTTTGTGAACCGTTCGTCTAGAGTTTTAACAAGAAAGATACAAATACAATTTAAACTGTTTAGAGAATCATTCAAACTTTTTTTTAGAGAACGTTTAGCGAACCTTGAGTGAACCCTGACGTGAAATCAATATTAGCTAACATTTGCCCTCAGCGGGATGCAGGCTTTATTGATTTAAACAACCATTATAATATATGCCTCTACCTTGTCAAACCATGGGACTGTGGTTTTGTTCTTGACTTGGCCTCAATTGTTCCAGGTCTTGGTCTCAGTTTAAGTGGTCCAGACTATGACATGATCTACTGTATTTATTTACAGACGTACAATAGGGGCATATCCTCCAGATCATTAGTGGCTTCCAGTATGTTAAGCTCCGTCTGAGACAAAACGCACGGGGCCTAATAGTCAATCTTCATTTGTTTTGGTAGTGTGGCACGGTCTTCATCACCTTCGACATCAATGGACGCTCATTTCATTGAAGTGTGTGCAGGTGCACGATGTTTCATCAGGGTGCATTGACTCTAATGCGGGGAGGCACTTTTATCCATGGCATAATGTGCATCTGCATGTAGATTTAATGTTTACTAGTTGAGAGTTTAGAGCACAGGTGGGCATCGAGGGCCGAAGTCCTGCAGGTTTTGCATGTTTCCCTTCTCTAACACAGCTGATATATGATCAGCTCATCAGCAAGTTCTGCATAAGCCTGATAACGATCCTGTTGATTGGAATCAGCTTGTGTTGGAACCGAGACACCTCTAAAACCTGCAGGACTCCGGCCCTCGAGGACCGAGATTGCCCACCTCTGGTTTAGAGGTTTTTTTTTTTTCAGTACTCGCGACTCACTAGTGTAGACTCACTGTGACACGTATTTATAGATCCCTAAAAAATATGAAGCAATGAATCAATCGTGGCACTACAAAAAAAGCTTAATATATGCTCTGGTATGTTCTGGGGAATTTGATTACTTGAGTTTAGTGGGCCTGATAATGAAGAGAAAGAATTATGATTATATAATTGCGTAAAAGATCAAAGCAAGTCCTGTTTCTGATGCGTATAAGGTATTATTATCAAAAAATAGTTGCTTTCCAGAATATGATTTTATCCTCAAAGCACAGAGAGCATCCTTCTTTAGCTGAGCATAAGTGTGTTTTCAAGCGCTGCTTCCCACTGAGCAAGCCGACGTAGAAACGTCTTTTCTACGTAATGGGCATACGTCGTCAATGTCATTTCAACGTAGATTAGTGACATATATAAAATGTCTGTGCAAAGTTGAAATCGGGTTCTAAACAGGTCGTGTGAATGTCTTTTTGGCGCTTTATATAGACCAAATAAATTGTAGGCCTATATTCATCATTTAAAATGACTGATATAATGGTGTGAAATCCTGCATGAAAATGCTCAATAAAGAAATACAAATATAGCGTACTAATCCAGTTTGGTACATTAGGATTATTGTTTTAAAGCCATATGTGTGCTTGCAAAATGTCTATCGGATGGTTTGGTGCAGATGAATGGCACCCTTACCCTCCACCTTTTTGCCCTCCTCCTCCCACATTGCTTTAGCATACATCTGAAAAGAAGAACATATGAAGAGGTCAACAATTACTTGACCAAAGTATCTTAAAACATGTAAACAGTGGCAACGAGCGGTGGCGTCGGTGTGTGGCTAGCTATAGCTACTAGCACCTAGCATAACACCCAGCCAAAACGTGTACCATTTTTCAGCCGCATGGCAAAAAATAAATAAATAAACGGAGCTCAGCAGGTCCTCCTGCCATTGATAATGCTAGTGACAGATCACAATACAGCATTGAAACAAAAAGTATAAATGGGGCTATATGAAAATAAAAGGGGCATCTTAATTCAACTTACCTTGAGCAGATCAGCAGGACCACTTCCTGAATGCACATGTGGGAGAGTCTAGAGAGGTGGAGCCTATATATACACCAAACGCAGGATAGAATGAATTTCCACATATGCGTCGAAACGTAAACTTTCGAGTAAAAAAACAACAATAAAATACTATACCCGATGATCTGGAGGTCCATTCGGATGTTTAGTGGGTTAAACCATTAATTTGCATAAATTTCATCCTTTTACTGAGCTTGTTTGGTTGAATGACAACTTTCCAAGTTACTCATTAGTTTTTCAAGCGGCCGGCAAAAAGAAATGGAGGGTGACTGAGAGGCTGCAGGAAAGATGACAACTGGCTGACAAAATGACATTCACTGGGGACAAAGGAGAAGAGACATGGAGGGAGACTGAGGCGAGTAAATAATGATGGGCACGATGTAATGGAGGATTGACATGGTACTGAAGGAGGAGAAGAATATAGGCTATGACAGTGATGGGTAGGATGAAAAAGGAGGAGTGAAAAATGGAGGAACAGCTTTGTCACTTAAGTAGTTTGTATTTTTCTGGGCAAGCCATATCTCCCTGACAACTCACAGAGTGATGGCTATGTGTCTTTCTCATGCTGGAGAAAGGGCTTTGTGTACACGCCATTTAGTCAATGTCTTTGTGTGTGTCCTGGTCACCAACAGTATTTTCTTCCAATTTTACCATTGTTTCAAAGCTAATATCATATCAGCATGCAATTTTTGTCTTGACTAGTCCAGTGGTTAGCACATCAAAAGGCTTTATTTTATTACATTACAGTACCGATAATTTTATGTCGATCAAGTGATGAAGGCCAAACTATGGCAAGACATGGAGGCACAACTGAATATACCAGGTAGGATTTACTTTTATATTACACAATACTCTGTAAAGAGCCTGAGGGTGCGTTTCGTGTGAGAGTACTTTATGTTTTTATATCAGGCTCCCGTAAAGAGGTATACCGGTTGCATTTTTCTAACAATGAGGAATAGTGACTATCGCCGGCAATGGTATGGAGAGGTATTACTCTCACGCATGCAGAATGCACTTACTGTATTAGTCAGTGTATGTTTGTTGCGATGTGTATTTCCGTCATTTTTCTGGCGTGATGTGCCGACGGTCAGGCCAACGCCACAGGCGGTAGGGTAGGCATTGGTTACTTTTGGCTGACTTTGAATTAGTCTAAAGAGGGTCTTAAGAATTCACCTGGAGCCTGTCGACATGGTGTGTTTTTATCCTTTACATTAGGCAGCGCTTTGCAATTTAAAGGGACATTGTTATTAAACATTGTTATATCATGATTAATCTAAAGACTTTGTGATTTGTTTTCCTTCTTTACATTTTGACCAGCATACATTCTTGGCAACACAAAGTGTGTTTAAAGAAGATTTATTAGGGATTTTTTTCTACTATTTAAAATGGAACCCAAATAAAATGTCTGTGTGACATGCTTGAACTGCAAGAATTACCTTAACTACTTTTGGAAAACCAACGAGAGAACGGATCGGTATTACCATGAAAAGTCTGACATGAAAAGCAGGGGTAGTCCTGTTTTGAGACCCGCATATAAATTTGACTTTAGAATGAAAAACCCAGCCAAGTGTTCAAGAGTGCAAAACACACCCAAGCCTGCATACAGTAAAAGTATTGGTTGTATTTTCACTCATTCAAGAAGAACTTCTTCATCACTTGCCATTCAACCCATTAATCCTAACTCTTCTGTTATGATCCATCCAATTATTTTCAGTTAGTCATTACTGGTTATTTTTATGATTTTATTTTGGGTTGGGTCATTGGGCCATGTGTAATACCTGTGTTTTGGGTTCTCTCTTGGTGTCATTACATTGGTATGATCCTGCTATTTCTTTTGTGATGATGAGGTTTTCAGTTGCTATGCAGTTGTTATTGATGCTGTATCAGTTGCTATGTAGCTGCTATGTCTTTTGTGAATATGTTGTCATTTGCTAAGCAGTGCTATGTTCCTGTAATTGACACGCTTAGGTCCTGCATTTAGGTTATGTATTTGTGACTATTTGTCATATAAGCCTTTTTCTGTCCTATAGAATTGTGCATTGCTGACACTTATGTCCGTACGTTGAGGTTCATTAGCCAAGGTTTTCTCTCGGCACGTCAATGTTTCATATCTCTAATCTTTCATGTAAGTTTTACTCCACGTAAACTGTTGTTGCTTCCATGCATCCAGCAGATGCTCTCTCCATCGGGGTTTCTCTGTCACGTGTTTTCTTTGAGGCCATCTGAATTCAACCCTACTCTCTGTTGTTACGTTGTATTTTTGCATCTTTGCTTCCTACCTGCCATCATGTGTTGTCTGTGTTTGGGTCGTAGTTCTGCACCTCATGTGCAAGCAGAGTGATACACCCTTTACTTATATACAGTATGGTATAAAAAGACATAGACCTATTCACATCCGCTTTCAAACCTATGAACAATTAAGAGTCTTCAAGACCTGGAGAAAAATCATGCAAGCAAGGGAAGGGCATCACAGATGAAAGCAAGGGCCAACATTCAAGAACTCTGAGCCCACAAGGTCACCCTGTTGTCTCCTGTCAGGATATCATACTTAATTTGTAGTAAGGCCTTCAGTAACTGGTAAGTGGTGGACGGTCACTGGACATGAACTTTGAATCTTTGCAGCATGGAGAAAAAAGCTTGCTGAGATTTCTTCATCAGTAAACTGAAGCTTCGTCCATACAAAGTAAGGCTGCAAATTGCCCTGTGCAGCATATTATATGTTAAATGGACATCATACTTCACATGTATTAAAGTAATGAGAAGTAATTTACAACTATCACTTTCACTTACAGGTCTTTGCATACTTTAATGATTAAGGTTACTATTTTATATATTGCTGCTGTTTCTTTGCAGTAATTGCCAAGGTTAGGAGGGATCTCCTCGGTGAGTCACCTCAATTTCCGATGAATTTCAATAAGTCATGTTTGTCTCGAGGTTAAGACAATCAGAGATAGAAGTACCGGCCACATTTACTGTAGGCGATGATAACACACACGTTATTACACACTCCTGAATCCCCTCGACCTTCCCTAATGCAAGGTGTGTTTGGAAGGCGGGAATGCACACGCTGGATCTTTTCACCTTAAGGCGGAGAGGACACGCTTATTTATCACTCCGCTTAGCTCTCTCGAACGCCGACCTACACACAAAAACACACAGGTAGACTCAAGACACAAAATAGAGGAAGAGGAGAGCAGAGAGGGAGACCCAGTAATGTTGGATTTCTTTGCAGGGAAGATGAAAGAGGGAAGATCAAACAGACGCTGTTAAGTGATACAGGGAATGTCATCCCTCCCCTGACACAGACACACACAAACATAGAAAGCAAACCTCGACACACGTTTAAATTCAGCATGCTTAAAAGCCAATATGTCCATATACTGTGCATGCGTGTGACCATATACTGTATAATGGCATCTATTTTATCCTCTGAGTAATTACTCATAAAGCAACTTGGAATAACTTAAAAGCTCAGCCATGGTTATTTTCCCTTTAATGGTACCTATAGGGATGCAAAGAGGAACCAAAAACAAGGTCACAACATTATTTAAATGAGTTCCTCAATTACACTTTGCCTTATCGCACCAAAATAAACATGACTTACCACAACCTTTAGGGTGATAAAAATCAGCTGCTGATGTCCATTTGGTGATAAGTTCTTAACTGTCACTTCATCACATTGCACAAACAGGGGACAAAACACCTTTTTTTTTTACATGACAAAAATGTTATTTTGCTAATATTTCAAAGCGTTTAAGGTAGGCATTGGATAATATTTTTGTTGAATTTAATTAGGAGATAATATATTGTTAATATTGTCGCTACTAAAACCTTGTACACAACGTCATTACATTCCTTTGTGGTGTGTAAGAAAATCATTGCTGTCATTTGTTGAACATCAGTGATTTGAGTCAAACATTTTAACCGTTGTTGTTCTGTTTTTTTCCAATTAGCTAACTAACTAATTAATTGTTATGGCATTGTAGGTAGAAATCTTTTCTATTCTTACTTGATGTGCAAACTAATTTGCTCAACAGTCCCTGTTGTCGTATTTCGCGCTTCATAATTAGGCACACAATTTGAAATGTGGACTTGTCAGACCACAGCACACTTGTGTTGTTGATATATGGCTTTATCTTTGCAAGGTGGCGTTTTCACTTGTATTTTACTTTCACTTGTATTTGCAGATGTAGCGACAAACTGTGTTAACTGGCAGTGGGTTTCTGAAGTGTTCATGAGTCCATGTGGCAAAATGCTTTACACATTGATGTCAGTTTTTTAATTACAGTGCCTGTGGGAGTGAAGGTCACGGGCACTCAATGTTGTTGTTTTTTGCTTTTTTCGGTCACATCATTGACTTCAGGGTTACAGTCTATGGACGTATGAATCATCATACAGTATTTTCCATTTTTGCCTCAATTGTTTCAAGACGCAATTAAAAATCGAATGCAATTTAAAAGAATTTCAGAAATTAATTCTTATTTAGCTTGCTGGAATTATTTAAATGACATTTTCAGTTTACAGTATTTTAACGAGTATAGGCTAATTAAAAACCAAGATCTCGAAAAAGGTTTGGACAAACAATAGTGTCTGATTAGAACCCTGGAATACAACATCAGAAGCCTGAAGCACTTCATGATGACTGATGATGATCCCTGTCACTTGTAAGTGGGATTATCAAATATTGACAAGTGAGTGCACAGGAGTCGTGTAAGCCACAGTTGTCCAAAAAGGTCACATTTCTACCCAGAAAAGAAACTCTGTATCTGGGAATCCTTCTCTGTAATTTAAGCTCCATTGTTCTCACTGTCTTCTAAACATATGCACCGATAACAGGCTATATTGACCTTTGATTCTGGCAAGATCCATTTGCTCTTATCGTGGAACATAGCTTCCGTAATGAGGTGCATAAGTCTAACTGGGCTGTCTAACTTCCACTTTCACTTGATCGAATCAGCTAAAACAAATCCTGGATAGGTCTCGATGCTAACAAACTGAATACATTCACAAACAAAATTACAGCTTTCTGCTATTGTTTGCGAGACATTTTCATTTGCATGCTATGTCTACGTTATCTATAGCGAGGGATACAATCGACTAATAGCATTTACTGTTCATGTTTTGCCGTTCCTTATTACATGTCTTGCTGTAGCATCATTACATCATGGCTGGCTTCAACTCCCACCATCCATCAATCACTTCAAATTGAAAGAGAGGGGAACAGGGCGATGAATGGTTTATAGCAACCTATTATTAATTTTCAAGGCTAGGTAAAAGGATTGGGGGAAAATACAGCAATAGAGAAATTGCTGCATAATGAGGTCGATTAAATTCAATGTAAAATAAAAAATGGCGGCAAAGACTTTTGATGAGGAGAGGAAAAAGAGAGGATAAAAACTGGAGGATGGAGGGAGTTGGTGAAAATGGACACAGGTGAGTGTGATGTTGGCGGAGATGAAGGGAACAGAGTGTTGGGGGATCTGGCTCTCAGGGAATAAAGAAATCAATGAATGAAAGGTGGAGTGACGATTGGGAGGTTACAGAGGAGAAAAAGAAAGCCAGACAATATGGCTGCCTGGCAGTGGAAATGTACTGACGCTGGATAATTGGATAAAAAAGACTGGTGTTTTGGACTATAAAAGGCCGCAAATGGTGTTTATGTGGAGGACAGGAGCAACCACTGTAGGAAGAAGTGAAGCAATAAGCTGTAAAGCCTCACCTGTCAAAAATAATGGGGGGAGGGGCTGCAAGCAAGAAACGATAGAACGAAAAGTGGGATAGAGGTCACAAAGTGAGGTTAAGAGTGAAGCTGAGCTGGGGAGGCATCATGGAAGAAAAATGTCTGCCCGAGAGGAGAAAACAATGACTAAACAAGGAAGCAGAAGACAACAAAAAATATACTTTTTTTTCACAGGATAAGAGAATTTCATTGATGGAAATTCCCATAACCGATGTCATGTTTCTTTCTATTAGCTAGGACTGAATCAATGGTGCAGACTATAACTGTGCCCCGTTTTACCTTCAAACCGATTCCACACAATCAACAGGCTTCTTAATGATCAATTCATCGATTATTATGTCCATCCTGAAAGTAGATAAGCATATAGACGTCAATTCAGTTTTGACAGTCTGGAACCCGCTTGGTGCCCTCACACGTGAAATCCCATTCTGTCTGAAAGGCGGATTATCATGATCATCATTAATAAGCAAAATGCCAGCAACCCTAAGCCTGCCTGTATCTAATAAATCCTCCCTGATCCACACTGCAGTGTAATTAATACAGACGGGTGGAGGGTGGGGTAGTGGAAGGTTAGCTTCAGATGGGCATGAGTTAATAAGGAGGGAGTGAGATTTACTCCCAAGTCTCAACTCTCTCTTTTTGGAGGGACCAAAAGTTGATCAAAACACCAAATAAATGGTTTAATACTTAACAATGGATTACAGTACACCAACATCGACTGGAAAGACGACAGTAGGTCTTGTACAGAGGTGGGTAGTGACGAGTTACATTTCTCCATTACATTTACTTAAGTAACTTAAAAAGTACTTCTAAGAGTATTTTTACCGCACAATACGTTTTACTTTTACTTGAGTAGATGTGTGAAGAAACACTACTCTTATTCCGTTATATTGGGCTAAACTAGAGTCGTTACCCGCCGCCCCGTTCATACATTAGATTTACCGTATTTTCACGTAAGCGCTCCACTTGACTGACTGTGTGGGAGCATTTCTGCGGACACATTGCTTAAATACAGTAATGCAGCCCTGGTTGAAGACTGGCAGGCATGGTGACAACCTGAAAGAGTCAACTAAAAGATGACGTCATGGTACTTTTGCTTGTGTGTGTTTTATTTTTCGAAGCAATTTTTTTTTTAAAACAAACACACAAAAAAACAGTGGTGCTTTCGCTTTAAGAAACTGCCCCCAAACAACGAGAGGTGCAACGGATCACAAAAGTCACGGATCGGATTGTTTAAAAAAACAACAACATGAAATCAGATAAATAGAACTTTGTCTTAATTTATATTTATGAAAATGCTTTTGCCCATTAGATTTAAAAATAATTCCCTGGTGTCGGGGGCGGCGCCGTTCCGGCGCGGTCCGTCGCTCTGGGCCCGGCGACGCGGTTCGGGGCCTGTGGGCCGCCGGGGTGCCCGGTGGTTCCCTCTCCCCTCCCCCTTCCTCCCCCTTGCTGCCTCTCCCTCCTCGCCTCTCCCCGCCCGTCCTCCGCCTCCTTGTCCCCTCTCCCTCGTCGCCCTTCCTCCTCCTCTCCCCCTCTCCTTGCGTCCCTGCCGCTGCCCCCTGCCCTTCTTGTCGTCCCCTTCCCTCCTCCCTTCCCCTTCCCCGGTACGCCTTCCTTCCCCTCCCCTGGGCCGGGGGCTCCATCCATGGCCCGGGTCTCGGTGCTATGGGGGCCGGCGGGGGTGGCTGGGGTTTGGTGTCGTGCCCGCCCCGCTCCGGTGGGCGTCCTGACACCTCGGGCGGGACCCAGTATCCGGGGGGCGAGCCCTATCGCCCCGCCGGACGGGTCCCATATGCCAGCCGGGGTCCTGGTGGGGTGGGTGGGGGCTTGGTGGGCCGGTGCGCCTCCTGCCCCCGCCCGGTTGGGGGGGGCCCCGCTGGTCACACCTCTTAACTCACTACACTAGGTTTGCACAATACACTTTTATAGACATATAGGGCACATAACACACTTTGGGGGGTGGGGTAGGGTGGAAACACCGTCTTCACCCTACAACTCCCCTCCAATTTTAATACACCACACAACTTGTGGGTGGGGGGGGGGGCTTGGGGGCCTGTGGGGGTGCCATCGGTTGGGGGCCGCAGTATAGAGCAGTGCTGCGGTCCCCTGTCCGTGTCGCCACCCCCCCCCCCCCGCCCTATCTATTTTTTTTAATGCACCACATACACTCAGCAACATGCTTGGGTGGCGGGTGGATCGGAGCGTGGGAATATCATTTCCATCGGCTCCGGTTCACCTGCTCCTAATTTTAATGCACCACACACACACACTTGTATATACACTGGGTGGGGTCACATTCACGGTTTAGGGGTAGAGTTCGCCAGTCCGCGAGCTGGCGGACTCAGTAACAGGGGTTAATTTTCACAAAGAACGCTGGGGTGACGACCGGGGCCTTCCCCCGCTGGGCCTGGGGTTCGGGGGTGTCGGCCGCCCTCCGGTGCCCCCATCTCCCCCTTCTGCCCCCGGTGTTCCGTCCTTCCACACGGCGGGGGGTGGGGTGGGCGCGGCTGCCCTCTCCGCTCCGCTGTCCGGCCCCTCTTCGGCGCCGGTGCCTGGGTGCGGGTGGTCCCCGGGGGCTGGGGGTCGGGGGTTGGGGGGCTGCCGGTTGGTCGGGGTGGGGTCGGGGGGGGGGGCGGCTTTGTTGGGGGGGGGGCGGTGGTGGGGGTTGCGGGGTGGGGGGGTGCTGGGGGTGGGGGGTGTCTGGGGGATTGGGGGCATGGGGGCGGCTGGGGCTGGGTTGGGGTGGGTGGCGGGGGGTGGATGGGGGGCGGGGGGTGGTGGGGGGGCGGGGGTTGGGGGCCGGTGGGGTGCCTGGTGGGCCTGCAGTGCCCCGTCCTGCTGCGTTGGGCCGGGGGCGCGGGCCGTGTTGGGGCGGGGGGCGCTCCTGCTCCTGGGTTTGCTCTCCGGCCGGTGGCCCTGGTGGGGCCCGGGGGTCGTCCTTTGGCGCTGCCGCGGCCTGGGGGGCCCTGAGGTGTTGCGCTTGCTCTGTTCCGGCGGGGGTCGACGGCTCCCCTCTTTGGTGGAGATTTTCATGCATGCCAGATCCACCACACCAGCATCTACCGAAACTCAGACACAATCTGTTTCCTCCTCAGGTTATTGAATCGGTGGAGGCTGGTGTCTCGGATCTCACGCGGCTTCGTCTGTCCTTCCTTCCTTTTCTCGGTCTCTCCGTTGGTCTCTTGAGGCCTCCCTGACTTTATGTTTTTTGGATTTGTTGGGGTCTGGATGTTTCTTGGGCTGGGGAGGAGTTCTGGTGGGGGGTGTCTGGTCGGTGCTGGATTTCACCTTCCTTGGTTTTCTTCGGTCCCCTCGGGTCTCCTGGTGTTCGATTTAGGTGAACGGTATAAGATTTTTTTTTTCTAATAGGTTTTCTGGTGAGCTAACAAACACACGCACGCACGCACGCACACACACATACTCACCCACACACACACAAAAAAAAAAAAAAAAAAGTATGTATGTATGTATGTATATATGTATATATGTATGTATATATGTGTATATATATATATATATATATTTAAAAAAAAAAAAAAAAAAAAAAAAAAAAAGAGCAATGATGATGACATTTCCGAATGAACAATACTGAGCTCTTATAAAAAAGAGAAAAAAAAAAAAAAAAAAAGATTTAAAAATAATAATTATAAACTCAAAATGTCTAATATGGCCATTAGGATTTAGGAACACAATTTTAAGTGCAATATAAGACAAGATAGATAATTATTTTATACATGGTCCATGTATAAAATAACAATTTGAAGGTATCCTGCCTTATGTTATATTGCACTTGTAATGCACTTGAAGTTGTGTTCCTAAAGTCAGAATGGATATGTTGGACATTTTGAATGTTGAATGTTTGTTTATTTATTTTTTTAAAAAGCTAGTGTTTTATAAAATAATTATAAATGAAGGCAAAGTTCTATTTATTTATTTTTAATAATGAAAAATACATCTAAATGCAAATTAAGTCACATTTCCGTCGTTTAAACAGGGACAGATAATTACAAAGTAGCATAGGCCCACAGTAAGAAAAGCAAGCGAGCCAAACAACAGCTGTCAAACTACTGTTGGTAGCCAGGCACTCGATGCTAATGCTAACAGTTAGCTTCTAGCCACGAACGCCGGGGACTTGTACCGTATCGTGCAATGACGCCGTAATTAACTTGCGGTTTCTTCGCGTCGTAATTCGCTATTTAATATACTTTCGGGGTGGTTTAATGATAATTGTGGTAGAAAATATGTAATTTCAATAAAAACGTTGACAATGCAAGCCAAAATGTCAAAGGGAAGTAGTCCAGCTGGCGTTCCCGCCACCATGCAGGCAGACTTCAAAGTAAAATCCGCCAAGGCTGTTGCATTGGTGTCAATGTATTATTTGGTCAGCTTTATTTTGAAGTTTGCCTTAGCGTGGGTGGCATGTGTTTGCGCCTTTGAGGCTTCCCTGACAGGTCTGAATGACGGCACTGAATGTCAGCCCAGTTCGCACACGTACACACACGCGCACACACGTGCGCACACACACCGAGAGGAACTTCTTACTTTTTAATCTTTTTGTTTTGGTGGAAGAAGAAAGTCTTTCCAAGTCAAAGGGCTCAAGTCCGAGTGAAGTCACAATTCATTGTTGGCAAAGTCCAAGTCCAGTTGCATGTCTTTTAACATTTTGCAAAGTCAAGTTTAAAGTTGTCAAATTTATAACTCGAGTCCACACTTCTGGGCCTCACGGTGCTCCCACAGGCAGCGTGGCCACACTCATCTTTCAGTGGGGCTGCCAGATACAAGAGCAACAGGTTGAGCGACACTGTCCGTAAACTCTGGCAGCGTGGGCTATCACTTGTCTCCTGCACATCTGAGTGGGAGGAGCCAGGCTGTTGAAATTGGCCACCCCAAAATGTTGCTTGCTCCAAAGCCAAGGCGTTGAAAACAAAGCAACACAGATTGGAAATTCTTTCTCTTGGCAGTCATGATTTGGGATTGATTCAGTTTTGAGAATTCATGTGCATATGTTTAGGAAGTTTGTTTTGGGTGTGTTATTCTTCATTAGAATAAAAGCAGCATTTGTGTTGTTTCCATGATACTGAAAGTGTGGTGCTTTTGTTTCCTCTTGCCAAAGGTGGAAATGGGCAGTTTGTTGGAGACTGTATTCTGGTTCATGTGCACTGTTGGTATGTGGTGGAAAACGGACTGGAAAAACAACATAGACACATGGGAGTTCATAAAACCAAATGAAATGCAACATAACATTTAGCTTCTCATTTAGTCTGTGCATTCATCTGCTGTTTTGCTTGGAAAGCTGTATTCTCTGATCACCAGCCAAATCTGTGGCAATGGAATTCAAAATATAAAAACAAAAAGTCCAATAAAGTAGTGTTTTGCTCACAAATATCCATTATTAAATGAGATTCAAATAAAACGGGTGTAACTGGCGGCTCATAAAAATGACATTTGTTTCTTTGCAAGGTCACGCATTGTTTTTGTTGAACAAGCTGTTAACTCTGCTGAAATGATGGGAAAATATTGATGACGCTACGCATTAAGTATGTGAGCGGCCTTTAGTAAATGCACTGTTTGACTTTTCTAGTGAAAGAGAGATTAAAAGGATTGAAATAAATCCGATGAATAGGAATTCAATCCAGTAGAACTGACCTTGACTTTGTCCTTTTTGAGCCGCAAGAGTTGTCCCGGGATGAAAGACGTTCACTTAACCAGTCTGGGCACCAAACAATCAAACACCAGCTTTTGGTTTTACAAGACCAAAGATTTTCAGGTATTATAGCTGCCAAATTCTGAACACTTTTGCCTGACTGATGTTTTCATTGAAATTGCATTGCAATCAACAAACACATCAACGACCCCAAAAAACAAACCTATTGCCTTGCTTGGCGATATTGCCATTAGAAATGTACAATTGAAGTGAGAGGAGGTGGATTCAGTAATCTAACATGGCAGAGGTCCCCAGTCATACTTCCATCTTGTTACATTTGGTATTAAACATGTCAGCTCATAGATCCAATTCTTTTTTCTTCCTACACGGAGTGACTTTTGGGTCACATAAGACTATTTGCTTCTTTATCACTAGTGAGAGTAGTCTTGGTCCCTTTACTCCCTACACAATTTCTAATATAGCTACCTGCAGCCATCTGTGTGTCTCTTCACACATGCACGCACACACATACGGTACATTTGCACATGCCCACAATTCACTCAACCCACCAGGCTGACTGTGAGCCGTGATTAAAATGTTCTTCGTGTTCAACTTCGGCCGTGGTTAATGTTCAGTGTGGTCTCTCTCTCCTTCACCCCCCAACCACACACACACACACACACACACACACACACTCACAAACCTGTCAAAAATCTCCAGGTGTGTCAAATTCTTCATTTGCATGAAAAATGGAAAAACCACCTCCTACAAAAAATGTTCATCCTTCTTGTCCACTGAGCTGTGCGGAGACTATGGAAATCGGATTCTGTTCCTTACAGGCCAGCGAAAGTGAAGGAGATTTGGCCTGTGTATGTATGCAATGATAAAGCCATCTCCCTAAGCACAAATGGGAAATAAAATAGATTGTTTTAAGTGAGAATTTAGTGGCTTTTGCACTGTATAGTGAACTCTTTAATGATAAACACAATCCTTTTAGAGACGCAGGCTACTTTTAATTTCCCTCATGAATATCTATCTATCTATCTATCTATCTATCTATCTATCTATCTATCTATCTATCTATCTATCTATCTATCTATCTATCTATCTATCTATCTATCTATCTATCTATCTATCTATCTATCTATCTATCTATCTATCTATCTATCTATCTATCTATCTATCTATCTATTGTTAGATTATTAACATTGTTTTTCTGTTTCAATTTATATTTTAATTGTTTTTGATATTAGTTAGAGATGTGTAATAATAAGACAACAGTTCATTCAGATGTTAGTCAATCTATAGTCTTTGTTCTCTTCCCTGGGGAAGTAAGGTTTCTGATTCAATCTAAATGAGGGGATGTCTGTAAATGCAATCAGAGGTCTGTCCATAAAAGTTCCTGGTGCGAGGGGGCGCCGGGGGCCAATTGTTTACCCACATCTGGAGTGGACTAAGATAGGAACTGAAGTAAGATAATCAAGTTGTGTATTTCACTCTGCTGACAGGACAAGATGAAAGGGGGGAGTAAACTGTTTTTGTATAAGTAAGGGAGAAAGGAAAGAGGGGGCACACTTCTAGACCAGATGCTTTTTGAGCAAGGTTCTTAAGTGTCTTCAGAATTCTGAAAATAAAGCTGGCAAAAAACTTCTCCACGAGACTTCAACTTTGAGTTTTATTTTGAACACACAGAAATCAAAGAAACGATTTCCAACACTATCCATCTATCTATCTATCTATCTATCTATCTATCTATCTATCTATCTATCTATCTATCTATCTATCTATCTATCTATCTATCTATCTATCTATCTATCTATCTATCTATCTATCTATCTATCTATCTATCTATCTATTTAGCTAGCTAGCTAGCTAGATAGCTATCTAGCTAGCTATATGTCTAAGGCACTAAATACAGTACAGCAGCTTGCTCACTCTCTTTCGCTAATCTGTTCTTGGTTAAACCTTTCAACATCACCCAAAAAAACGGGTCTATTTAATTTGAGGGCATTGTTGATCATTCAGAATGACATGGATATGTATGCGTCACAAACAATACATTTACCTGACAGCTAGAGAACACATTAGTAATTCAGTGTTTTAGCTGAATGAAATATCCCTGAATGACTTTGCCAACAATTACCATTACAGTGTATAGTGAATGTTAAGGTTAATATAATTTGTCAGCTACTATTTGCCTTGAGGCCATTGTGTTGTGCAATTTGTACAAGGTCCAAAACAATAAGCTGACCAAACAGTATAATAGAATTTTAAATGCATCCTATGTAGCGTTTTTTTGTGGCTGTGCAAAGAGGGGGCACTAAAATAAAAATGACAAATTCATGAGCTGTTCACGGAAGAACTAGTTGTTAGTTCATCAATAGATATAGAAAAGGAAAATGAAATAGATTTGATTAAATCCGTAACCATAAATCTCTCTTATAATTCATCATCAGAGCACATCACATAAGTTTAGTGGAAAAACAGGTTGAGGTACCACAAAAACTGGATTCAACATAAGAGACACCCAAAGGTGAATTCTTGATTGGCAATCAATTTAAAATCAGTGGCAGTCAGTCAGTTAGGGACTGCAAGCTGTTGGGCTTAAGACTATCACAAGCAATGCGCTCCATTTACAAACTTAATTCTAATATTTGTTACATGAAACTGAATTCATTTATTCCCAACTGTCTCCAGGTGTGCCATGTCAATCTAACCTGCCTAAGGCCTTCAGAATCAGTAGTGCTGGCTGATGACAAACGCCAGATATACGTTTTATTATAATCGTGTGTAGGATGATGCCTCAATGTGTTTAGAGTAAATTTATCTTGATAATAGGTCTGCAACAGGTCGGGTCAGCACTTCTTAAATATTAAACATTTTCAGTATTTATGACCAAAGTTCTTCATGTGGTTGGAGAAAGCCAGTGACTCTTGAGCCATGACTCTAAAACTAAAACGGAATGCAGCCAATCAATGCACAAGCACGGTATTTTCTGTTTGTTAGTTTGGGAATTGTCTGGGAAAAAAAAGAAGAAGACAGGAACACAACAAGCAGACCCAGTTTAGTCAAATTGTGTGATACCAAACAGCTCGAGGAACACTTGCACAATTGTGCAAAAACAATAACAATCTCATCATGTTGTGTCATTCTAATCACATTCATTTACAGTTCCCAACATTGCCAAGATCATTTTTTTCCCTTTGCCAATGAGCATTATACTCCCATCATGAAACACCACTTTAATTGGCCAAATTAGAAATTGGAGTCATTTGGCAAATGGAAGCACTCTGTCAATGTATTCATTGGATCGCATTTCTATTAACTGATTTCAATTTCATCTCATTCAGTGCTCTGTCTTCTTACCATCTTTGTCCCATAACCCCTCTGTCCCCTTTACGCCACATTTTAACCATGCATGAGTCACGGCAACAAAGCCTCTCAATGCCTCTGATCTAACACTGCATTCTTCCCACCCTCATAAGCGTTCTTGTTTCGCCACTCCTGTTCGTCTGAGTCATAGCTTTAATTCTATCAGCCTTACTTTTCGGTTTGAACTTTAGTCGCATCTGTTTTTGGAAAGATCACCATAGAGGCGGAATAATATGCTTTTAGAAAGATTACACTGAAAATAGAGGGGGTTTTGTTCAGTGAGGCAAAAATTATTGCATAGGTTTTTCTTAGTCATTGCAGATCAAATCTACCTGTTGGCTCATTGAAAACCTCCAGAAAATAAACACATTAGCAGCATAATCATTTGTAAAACAGCAAAAAGTTCAGCTCTTATGCTCTAATAATTTGGCATTTTATTTTTGTTTACACCATCTGATTCATCATGTCTCTGCTTTTTTTTAGTGTGTTAATGACCATTGTTCTGTTTCAACTACTTTCGTTCGTATTCCTTGATTTTGCCTCTCACAGCAAAGATTCAGTTATCGTTCAACCATACTGTAACTGGACAGATCAAAATTCCCCAAAAGATACCCTGTGACTACTGTACTTTAATAAATTGATATTCAAAGCCAGTCTTCACAGAGGATGTCAGCTTTAATATTGCATATACTGTATGTTCTTAATACAAGCAGATACGAGAAATATCCTGACTTGGTATCCAGGAATGGCAAAATCATCCTTACAATAAGTCATTAAACCTTCAAATTACTATTATTTTAAGGTACAAGGTACAGTTTCTATACTACATTGCTTTAATAAAAATATGTATTGTAGATGTCTTGTGAGGTAAAATAAAGCCAAAGAGAAGACAAATCGATATGAGCCTCTATATCATTACGGGATCATGCGGTTGTTGTCAATACCCAGCCCTACTTGCAATGCACATGCACATACATTGGCTTGCACCAAGATGTTTGCATGTTACTAGAAAGCTAATCACATTATTATTATTTATTTTTATTGCTGTACAAAATCCCAGTAAGCACGCACACAAACACACACTCAATGGCCCGAGTTAGAAGTTAGGAGGAGTATACGTCGGTGTGATCTGCCACTTGAGTGTTTACCACATATAGATATGCATGACCGCACACACAGTATGAGTCATGGCTTAACGCCTTAGTGGTGCGTCTAAGAACGCATCTCCTTCATCCTGCTCCGCTGGCTGACATACTGTTACACACAAGTGCCAGTGTCATAACCACACAAGGACCCGGAGGTGCATCACAGCATGTCAATGTGCGTTTGCTGTTTTCTACTGTATGTGCAACACACATCAGCGCTGAACTCAGTGTGCTGCCAGCGTTTAAGTAAAAACAATTGATTTCAATGTTTGAGCACCTCATGACCTAAATATTAATTCACTATTTCCATGATAGAAAAGTTTGAGGTGCTGTTCCGCTGTTGATGTTGGCTTGACTATTCTGTTGTGTTTTAAGGTGTACTAAGCCTAATTCTTATTTCAAGTTAATAATTCCCAAGGCACACTTGCCACATTTTTTATTCAATTATTTTATTGGATAGGCCTAGAGTGCGTTTTAACTTTGGATTGACACGGTTTAACTTTTAGCATAGTCAGTTTAATCAATCATAGATTTAGTTTTAACACATTTAGAACAGTTAATTGGTGGTTTTCCATTTGTGTGTTTGAAAATATGAATTGCTAGCATTGGCTTTACGTGGTAGACAAATGAAGCTTCATGAAGCACTTGTGATATATTTTTTTAACTCCTCTAGATGGCACTCTTGGTTTAAAGATGCAGTGGAAATGTAAACACTTTCCATTGCACTAGCCTTTATATTTAAACCTAAAGCATCATCTAAAGGAGTAGAAAAAAAATTATTGCAAGTGCTTCATGAAGCTTCATTTTTCCATCACTACTTTACATTGCAAGTTTCATTGTTTGGTGCCTCGGCATTTGGACAATCTCATTGGCTTTACATGGTAGACAAATGAAGCTTCATGAAGCACTTGTGATATATTTTTTTAACTCCTCTAGATGGCACTCTTGGTTTAAAGATGCAGTGGAAATGTAAACACTCTCCATTGCACTAGCCTTTATATTTAAACCTAAAGCATCATCTAAAGGAGTAAAAAATAATAATATTGCAAGTGCTTCATGAAGCTTCATTTTTCCATCACTACTTTACATTGCAGGTTTCATTGTTTGGTGCCTAGGCATTTGGACAATCTCATAGTGTTAGCTTTTAATCGTTATTGACTAAAGGCTTGTTGGCAGAAGACTGAACTGTAACAGTTTTTAAATATTCCCGCCCGCTGTGCTGTACGATTTTGCTCCTTCCAAGCTTCCATGTTGCAGATGATTAGTGCTGGCCATGCCTGCTATGAGCAGTACTGGCTGGTTATCATGGATTCCAGCAGAGAGACATCTGGAACTGGGGCACAGGGGGCACCACGGCAGTATGGATCAGAACTGCTGGTGTAATGGCCTTGATTACACACTGCAACAGTTCTGTTTAAAAATGCAATAAGATGTTAAGCTGTTGCCCTTTACTCCTTCCACCATCGCTGTCAACACCCTTAACCTCCGAGCATAAGGTGTATGCCAAAGGTCAGTGCTCCATGCTCATTAGAATGTTGATAACATAACGCTATTACAGTGCAATTAATTGCCTTTGATGGGTCATGCAATTGCTTGGGTTCAAGCGAGACAGATGGACAAATAGAGGCACTTTGGATGACTGGACAATGTCAAGTGCATTTAGATTTGCTTGTCTTTCATTAGCAATTCCAATTCAATTTCAAATCACTTTAAACATTATGCGCATTTGCTCTCACAAACTTCCGGAGGTAAAAACCACCAGAGCTAACTAAATCTTCATCTTTCACTCTTGGCCATAAAAATTCCAGGGTCCTAAATCAGACATCCAAAATGACACATCTGGGAAGGTATAGGAAGAAAATTCCAACTGCTGAGGATGCACATATTGTGAAATCCATAAAAGGTGCCGAATAGCCCATTGCAGCGTGTCCAATGGATGCTTACAAGCTGATCCAGTGTTGCCACTGAATTCCCTGTAGTTGACACAGGTGCTCTTCCCTGTGTAGTCGATTTAATTAGTTTGAAATTACAGTCGAACT
>NC_141246.1:15163866-15178866 GCF_054856555.1 Leptonotus elevatus
AGGCCAACTGCCTTTCCAGTTTTTTTAATCCTCTGTAGTGCTTTTCTCTTACTACACCACAATTGCTTCTTATACTATTCATTCTCTGATTTTCCTCATTTATCCACTGCTCATAGTATATATATATTTTTTTTTACATCTATTCAGCACACTACCGACACCAAGTTAACACATATCCATCTCTATCCTTAATCACCCTGACCTACTACACATCGTTCTATTTGTACAACCTCACACACTGGACGTCACAGTCATTATAAAGTCAAAATAAAATGTAAACGTGCTGTTTTTATTTTGAAAGTGGTGCAAGCGGGCACGAGCAATATCTTCACTCATAGCACTCAGATCTTATGTGTGTCCCTTTGTAGTTTCTCGAGAGTAAATCCTGAATCCTGAATGAGTTAAAGACAGTTGTTTCAGAGACAGTAGCACACAAAAAGTGGTCTTGAGAGTCTTATCTCCGGACCAAGACCAATCTCTGAGCTTCGCAGTGTTCTATCTATGAAAGATGCTCAGAATGGCTCCCCAGTCAATTGCACACCGAGATAGATTTGCATTCTATTTGTACTTGCATTCCTTTAACATATTACAGCAGGCTATATCTATTTTGGCATTTTTATCACTTTTATTTCTCCTCTGTTTCACCTTGTCAGCATCCATTTAGTCAGGCAATCACTTACTGTGCTTGTGCAAACATCTTGTGGCTGCTTGCTATGTAATTGCTGCTTCAATTGGGTCAAAAATTGACCTTAGGAATTATCTTGGTGCACCAATTGGACTACAGATGAGTACACTGGCAGACGTTTTCCCATAGGAAAAAAATAAAGCCATATATGCATTAATATGAAGTACAATAACAGTACCCTGGTCATTACTTACTCAATGTTAACAAATGCCATTGTTTTTCAAATGCTGTAATGAGTGCATTAAAGCCATCTTACACACATGCACAATAAACACTCCTGTCTCATACTCCATTCAGTCCAAAAAGACGCACAGACACAGAACACACTCCAGGGACTATGTTGGCATTTCATTCCTGCTCATTCTGTCATGCCGGTATTACGAAGCCTTCCAGACACCTCTCAGACAGATTGGCTTCTCATCTTTAAGACAGATGATAATGAATTTACATCACGGCCTTTGGCTTTGGCATAGCTGTGGAAAGCTCCATTCCAGACTGCAGATATGCAGACAGATGCTTTGTACGCTGGTGAGACGTCACAGCAGGAAGATGGTAGTCATTTTATACTTAAGGGCTCAATGGGATTGGCTTTTTCATCTTTCATCACAGCCATGATGTATAAAATGACAGCTTAGTTAGCACAGGCAATATCTTGTTGACGTTGCCATCCTCTTGCACGTGTTGGTGTTTTGACACTTTTCAGTGACATCCCATGATTGTGCATGGTTTGGTCTTGCATTTCAAATGTGAGAGGATATCAGCTGTCAGCTGCCGCTGCAATGAGCACAAATACAGTACGTCAACATGGGTGTCAGTAGGGAATGCATCTTTGCTCAACTGTGGAAGCTTTGGCAGGACAAGATCTCAGAAAAAATAAAAAATAATCTAGAGAAGACAATAAGTCTTTCTTCAGAGCAAAATAAAACAGATCATTATTCTAAGAGATTTAAATTAATAAAGTGGCTTAACTTTTCAATTGATGTGTTTTACTGAGATGGGCACAGTTGCATATCTTTGTATTATTAATCTATCAGCTCTCCCTCAAACAGTATTAACTCAGTGGTACTAATTTCACTCAAGTATATTTTGTCTGAAACTGGCAAATAACTATATAAACTAAATATTGTGATCTAAAATGTTCAAGTCCATCCACTGCATCCCCAACCACACATTTATTTGATCCATCTTTGTGTTTTACAAACTTAAATATTTAGATCTCAGCATTCAATTTTCTAACATCCACCCAGTTATTTTATAAGCACTTATTCTGTTCAGGGTCACGGGGAGCTGCTGTCTAGCTCAGCTGACTTTGGGCGAAAAATGCACTACACTCTGGACCGGTTGCCAATCTATCACTGGGCATATAGAGAAATACAAAGTTTTAAACTGATCCCACACTGTTAAGCTCTTTTCACATTGCACTTGGTTTTTATGGTGATCACCGTACGGCGGGGCGCAGGAAGGCACGAGGACAATGGTGGCCCAGTGGAAGCACTGGTTGCTAACTTATCAAGTAGGTAGTAGCCTGGTGCCTTTTCACCCTGGTTTGGATGGATAGTGAAAGAGACGACCAGATACACACATTTTTGCGAGTTTCGTGAACGGCCGGACCATTTTCGGGCCGGTGACCCCCCACCCCCAGTCGATAAATATTCATCGTCACACGTTGCCAGCTGCCGTGCAAGCATAGTTCCTAACGGTAACAAATGACGAATAGTAATCGCCGGTCCGTCGCCCTCACCTCTCACACTACCTACCAACAAAAATTATCCTAATTTTCACAGCCCAAAGTTGACAAGTATGGACCAGACATCCTGGTTTTAAACCTTGTCAACCAAGATAGCATTTATCATTCGCTAAAGTAACAACACAACCACCGCTCACCAGATTGTCTAGCAATACATGTGTTGTAAATTCCTGGTGAGAATATATTGTATATTTGATTCAGTGAAATTGTAGTGTCTTTTAATTTTGAAAATCTGGTCACCCTAAACCAACCTGGTATATTCTACATGGTGGAGAACTCGAGCCATCGTTGTGCCGTCCGTTGTGACAGTATCTCATTTGGGAGAAAACATGTTGTTTACTGTCCAACTGCCAAAGTCAAAATCTTTTGCTGTTGCCACTCTGAAATCACTCCGCCAACACCTCCCCTATTAGATGTCTGTCGTCACGACGTACTACCGTCAAAACGTTAAAAAAGCGAAATACCTGCAAGATGAAAACAATCTGAGTAATACGAATGTACTAACTTTTGCTGTTTTCAAATGGCTTTTTGTGTGTTGTGTTAATAATTAGAAACAAGGATAATAGGTTGAGTGAGAACGATGGATGGAAATAAAATGTGACAGTCATACTCTAACCAGCTGCCCATATGTTGCAAGAGGGGGACTCAATGAAAGCTTTAGATGTGATTTACGAGGAAGGAAAGGCAACTTTGAGGTAATGAAGTACCCTCCTTGGGTGGTAGCCAAAGTAGAAATGGAAATATATTAAAAAAAACACGTGTCGTACATAAACTCTAAGTCAAACACATGAGAGTGTGTGGGGTAGAGCTGAAAAAGAGATCAATCCCATACTTGAGTGTTAATCGTCCCTGAGGTAATGATGATGGAAATTTCATAAACTCAGGGGAACTGAAAGCTGTCAAATTTAGTTGGTTCCAAAGGATGGATGGTGAGTGACCGGGGAGGAGGGTTGCTCTTCTTCACATTACAGCTCAAATACAAATTGAACAAGAAATAGCCTGACGCCCACACTTCTTATGACAATGATCAAGGATGAGACAAACGTTAGGATATTAGATGGTATGCATGTCTTTCACCAACATCATGTCCATCTGTCCATGTATTTCCTAAACATACTGGACAGATAACATACAACCAATCCATGATATGTCTGTTTGCACCATATTTTACTGACCATATACCGCATTAAATCCATTAATTTGATCAAAAATTGACAGTGCGCCTTGTAATCTGAAGTACCTTATCTATGAATGAATGTCAGGTTTTCCGTTGTGTTTAATTCAGTTTCCTTCCTATTATGTTGCCTTGCTCATTGCCATCCACATCTAATCAATGGATTTATATAGGAATATACATGTCATATATGAATTTGATTATGCTGCACATTTTTACGTTATCGAACCAGAAGTTATTTTGTTTCTGAACATGCAAACTCCACACAAGGCAGCATGCTGCATCATTTTTCAATAAGGCCAGATTGGATGGGATAGAATGAGCACAAATAAGTTAGAGGAAAGTGAAGCAAAGTTTGTAGGTCAGAGGACTGATAAGGCCTTGAAAAATGCAGAGGCAATGAGAAGGTGGAGAGGAACAAGCGAGGCAATGGATGAATAAAAAGCTAGCCCTTGCTGCCCCCCCTCCTTCTTTTTGCCCTCCCCTAGAGGATGGCATGATGGGGTCGAGATGAAAGAGCGATCGTGAAGGAAGAGTGAACCTCCCCTCAATCCCTAAAAAGGTGAAGAGAGGGATCAGAGCAGAGGCCCCTGTCACTGTGAGAGATGTCAAGACACACACACAGTGCTTTTCTCATTATGCACTTTACATCTTTAAAAGGTATGTTCAAAGGTGACCTCGCATTTTAGCACACCATTTAATTTGCTTTGACCATCTTCATTTTAACGATCTCTGACCCAGCTTCCAAATCTTAACTTGCTGCCAGAAGACTCTCATTTAAATTAGTCTCAATCTTGAAAGCTGGATGAAGCTCGAACAATGTCGTTAGTTGATTTGGGACATAGAGCTACAGTATCATTTGCTCCACTGTACAATGGCTGTACTAGAATACAATGCAATAATCATATAATGAATATTTTATTACTTGCACTTGTCAGGTGTTTTCTTCCAAGAATGAACACAAATTGGAAAATTACCAGGTTACATTAACTACATTTAGGATTAATGTGATAAAAACACATAATCCATCCAAATTCAGAATTTTTGAATATTATAGTTAATACAGTTGCATTAATCTTGTCAAAAGCAGAGAGTTATAATGACAAACATAGTTATCAGTGTAGTTTCATGGCTTTCATTTCAGCCCCACTCATGGATATGCATGACTACAAATGTTGAGCTTAAATTCGAACTAATGAAGTCAATACTTCACATTTTTGAGAACAGCCACTTCCAAGGCTCATAGTTTCAGTTATTTACATTTCTATCCAGTCTGTAAGTTTTCCAGAGACATCGGTCTCATTCCTCCATTTTGTGTGCACACATGAGACTTCACCTAATCATCCAGTCAGCCCTCCAAAATTCAAACGACTGATTTCATTTCCAACTCATTCCTTTTCCCTTCATATCCTCCTGTCATTATATGCAATCATTTCAGGCCAAGTGTAATTGCTCGGTATCTTTCCAGGTATGTTAATTCGTTGTGAGGTATGGTTATAGTTTATACTAAAGGTTATAGAATTTTTTTTTTTTCTGGTGTGAAAGGATGCCTCCCATATACAACACCTACAGGTAAAAAAAATTCTAAAATATATTCCAGTCCTAACTTGAACCCTTAACCTCTAAATGAGTGGCAAATTTTATAGATGATAAATCTTTTTTTTTTTTTTGCAATATGGTAATTAGGGCAATCTTGAGAAATGATTCCAAGATGGATTAAATGAGCTGAACATTTGAATATCGAATGGCGTGAAATGTTGAATGCCTCATTGGAAATGAATGAGGAATTTTGGAATGAAAAATGTTTAATTGTGAGAAAACCGTAAATGACTGGAATAAGAATAACTATAGCCAGCGAAGCATGAACTTTTGAAACATGTTGAAGTTGGAATACTTTGAATCGGTTGGGAAATGTAGAAGTAGTTGAAGAACGAAAAACGGCGGAATAAGAAAAAGTAAAATAACGTTTTATGTTAACACGCACGCACACACACACACGTAATTACTGTAATTTGAAGCAAATATGACCCCATATTGATACTTGACATGCATCCATTCTTGCACCAGATATGCCAGTCAATTCAATAAATCCCAACCTCATTCAATATTTACCATGCTCTCTCACCCATACTTGCACACATACTCACAATTACATAGTCTTTAAGTCCTTATGATATATGTTGGTGTCCTTCCTGACTTGAATTAATGGATGTTGGGAGTGCAAAATCACATGAGCGCATCGGTGAAGATGTGTTATGATTAGATGGTCTCTGAGGAGTCCATATTGATAAATCACCAATCCACTTATTAGACATGGGTTGGAGAATTACAGGGCTTGACCCTGCCTCTGGTTCTGATTCATGATGACGATATGCACACATATACGCAACACAAAAATGATTTCTGCATTAGCAGCAGGACCAGTAATGACCGCTCAAATTTACACAACGTTTTAATGCAAGAGCAGTTCAGTAATTGAAGGTCAATAAATGGTCATATATGAGATGTTGAATGCATGTCAGAAAGGACATTAGGCTTTTCTCCTATACAGATGTGCACGTCGTTCTCCAGTAATTGAGTGTAAATCCAAGGGTTGCATTTATGGGCCATGTCTATCCTTGGCTTCTATCACACAGAGAACTCACAAAACAGAAGTTGCCTCGACATTTTACATTGAACCAAGCAAAACTAAATATTGTGCTTAAAATAGTGCTTTTAAAAGCGACATGGAATCCTGGAAATAGATATGTTTATGTATGATTGCAGTGCCAGCATTAGGTTTAACAAATGTTAGACGACTAATGTTCTTGTTCAAATTACAGCGGCTGCGTGTGCGCTGCGGTTCGACTGCGGACCAGCTGCGTCGTGCCGGAGCTCGCCGCACGGATAGTCCTATTTTCTATTTTTGCATCAAATGGCAAACTAGCACAGAACACATCGAGCGGGACAGGAAGACCGACGCAGTTTAAAAAAAAAAAAATTCCGGTTTCTTTTCAGAATGAACGGTGAGTTCAATCAAAGGAAGTCTTTCTGCTTCTCTGTTGAGCACAGACTTTGTGTGTTTGTCGTCGTTTTTAATGCAACATTATCGCGCGCGGGAAGTTGTCGGCGACCATAGAATTGATGTATCCGGAGCACGCAGTCAAGACGCAGCGGAGCGGAGCCGCAACGCACACGCATGCGGTGTAGTCTATTGTTGGTGTCCCTACCGTTAACTGTAAATATACAAACCACTAAAAGCACATCTTGCAAATAAAAGACCCTACAGTTACATCATAAGTGACGAACATATGGAAGCTATCCACTCAGCAGCAAACTAGCTAGTAGCAGCGTGAGACACAACGTCAACATTTGGATTTCAGATGGCGGCAGAATCATTTCTGCTGAAAATTTTAATCTGGTTACTTCAAAGTAACTTTAAGTGGATATTTATTTACCACCATCATCCCTTTCAGATCCACTCAAAAATTATTCAAAGAATAAATCAATAAAACATTTTTTTAGCTATAGCAGCGGTAACCATAGCTTGTTGCTTAAAGTTTTCATTTTATGACATATTTTGAAAGGACTGGCATTGAAGAAAAAACAAATGATTAAGAATATTACTCACCATTAGCTAGGCTTCAACGAGACAAGTGTTACGGCATTGTAAAGTGTCGTTGTGTTTTCCCATTTTAGGTTTCCATTTTAGAAATCTTGTGATTTCGCCCAATATCCTCCAATTGTTGTCAGTATTTAATGTTTTGCAAAAAGCCACAGTGAAAATATAAGATCTTCGTCTCTGTGCTGCAGTTCCATAATAATGCAGTTGAGAACATTTATGAATAACATGAGGCTCTGAATGAGCGCCAGTTCTGGCTTGTGTTCCAAAGTGGAATATGAGTTATTTCATGCCAACACAATTAATACATCCAAAGAGCAAGACAGACAGAGGGCTCTGATCTATTCAGCGGAACAGCAGGATATAAAGTGTGAAAGTCAACAATTTCAAGGATTATTTGCTTATGCAACAGCACCATGTGCTGATTTTCATCATCTTTCCAATTTGGTTCAGCTGGAAAAGTCCAACGCTGAAGATTGTGGATTTGGGAGTTTTGTTGTGTGAATCAATATATATGCTCCAGTTCGAGTGCGTATTCATGCATCTTTGAGGTGAATAATAACTTTTTTCTTATTACCCTTGATATGCATGGCGCTTCTAAGCCTCGTGCACTGAACTTCAATTACTGGGCTCCCTCTGGCTTGCCTTTTATCACTAAATAAGAAGCTCCCCAATACTGTGTCGGCGCATGTGCTTTTGCTTGAATGTGTGTGTGTCTTTGGCTATGCAGGCAAATTCGTGTGGTTGCATAAGAAATTGTGAAAACATACATTCTTACCTAGTGAGCGTACAGAAAAGCAGCCGGGCGGGCACGGATGACTCAACACACTCAAGTTTATGGAGAGATGTGTCAAGGTGCACAAGCACTTGCTTGTACATACAAACATCAACTAAACACACACACATTTAGTGAATTAAAAGGAGGGGAAAAAAACAATACTCTAAAAAACCAAGGAGATCATAAATGTATGTGTAAACACCATACTGTATTTTCTTTTTTTATGATAAAAGCTTTAATCTCCTTGACACAAGTGCTATGTAGAGTAAAGTACCTGGAAGAGGAATCACTTTCTAATTAATTTAATGTATTCCCATTCACTACCGTTGGTCTGAATAATAATAACTTATTCATATAACTCTTGTAAGGGACCGAAAGATGTTTTCAAGCCATGTTTTACGTTTAGTATTTGAGTGTTTTCTTGTGGCTGCTGTAAAGAAATAACCTTGGCTGTTAACATTTCATATTGGTTATGGTAGGAACCACTCAGCTTCTTCTTCTCTTTGCCCTCCAGATGCTCTGGCTCATGTCTCTGGGGAAAATCTGTTATTGACGTGGCCATGACAGTTTTACCATTTCAGGTGTGTGTGTATTACTATGTTTAAAGGAAATGAGGTGAAGAATGAATTAAACAAGCGCAACTTTGAGTAAAGTATTTTACGCATTTCCCGTCCCAGCGTTGCGGTTTTTGTTTGTTTCTTTAGTCCAGTCAGCAAACCAATTGTTTGGCCTATGGAACTAGAACTTCTTACTGTCTTTGTGTTTAAGAATCATGAGAAATGTAGTCCTACTAGCCTAATGCTGCGGTCACCTAGTCAAACCCAACGCGAGCTGCGCTTCTCTGGTGGCATATTTCCAGCGTTATGGGCTCTGCACACGGGAGGCGACGTCGCTCACTCTCAATTCATTTCCTAAGGAAGCAGGGCGACAAGGCGAAAATTGCCTTCCCCCCTCACCCTCGGCGACACGCGACATTTGTACATGTGAAAAATCGCATGCATACACGTAGACGTGCACGCGTAGGCCCGATACGCAATACTAGAAATTTGAAACATGTTCAACTTTTGTCGCTGTCGCCAGGGCTTCAACCAATCAGCGAAGGTTTCATTGATGAGCCAATGAACGCAGGGCATGCTTCACAGTGGGCTATCCAGCAAAAATGGATGAGATAATTTTAGCAGCGTTTATCATTTTGTAAAAAAAAAAAAAAGAATTGTACGATACTTTATGCAATAATTTCCATGACGTCAGCAAAAAGCCCGGTGCTTGAGAGCTTGTTGGTACAGGGTTAATTTGTAAGTTTATTTAACGTTTTTCTAACAGTACATAATAATAATAATAATAATAATAATTATTATTATTATTATTATTATTATTATGTACTGTAGTGACACTTATGTGTTTACATTACAACGAAAAAGTTTAGATTCCCCCCAATTTTATTAGACAATCAAACCTGTTGAAACACGAGCGTGACGCATGTTGCTGCCGCCGCCGTCGCCGCTGCTTATCGCGTCCCGTGCGTTGAGACCTTTGAGGCGATGAGGTACGTATTTCGCTGTCGTTTGTCGCTTCCCGTGTGTCGAGCCCATTACAATGCTGAACCGGTGCGATGTTAACAGCCAGCTTTCAATAGCTGCCGGGATCGAGTAAGGTTGGACAATGGTGAGTGCATTGATTCACCGTTGAAGCTTTGAAGCCAACAAGATAGCCTTTAGCATTAGCTATAGCAATAACACAGCCACTGGTCACCAGATTGACTAGCGATTACATTTGTTATGAACAGTTCCTTGTGACAGTTAATTCTTTATTATTATTTGATTTTCAACGAAATTGCGTTATCACAGCTTTTAAATGTGGAAATCTGCTCACCCTATCACAGCAGTTCATTCAAGAAACAGTCTACACATTGACTGTTAATATTATATGTACTTGACGGAAACCATTAATGCAAAACCTTTAAGAATGCATTTTTGATTTCTAGTCTATTGTGAGAAAGAACAAAGGGTACAATAAAAGAGAGTGAGGTTGCAAAGAAATAAAATGGATTCCAATAAGAAGGAGCAACTGTGATGTCAGTTGTACTTTAGTGCATCATCTTATAGCCACTCTGTCCTGATATAGCACTTCTTCAGACCTGTGTGTGTTTGTGTGGACACCAATAGTGTCTATACTCTCTGTGGAAAGGTTGCCAAGGTTTGGATAAGAATACAGATAAAGACAGAAGAGATGGGATTGTAAATCACATACACACACAAACCAACATACTCACACACTCAGACAAACACACAGATAACATAGGCAGTTCGACCTTCACTCCAGCATGTTGTATATTATTATCCCTCTCCTCCCGCTGCTGAAATACTGATGCTTATCTACTTTACAGCAGATAACTTGGAGCACACAGGAGCAAAAAGAATGGGGAGAATGATAGAGAAGACGATGACGAGATGTGAAATGTGAGAAATGAGGAGAGAAGTTGTAGCTCTAGGACGAGTAGGCAAGCAAAAATGCGAAGGGTCTGAATAATACATACGATACCCAAATAATAGATAGCAAGGTTGGCATAGTGGATGTGCTTGTGAGTGCGTCCTACATTTTATCAATTTGCTAAATTTGAGAAACCTATGTGTTATCTCGTGAAGTGTAATACCATAAAATGAATGCTTACTTTGCTGTATATCGGCACCATTTTGCATACCACTTGTCATTCACAGGCTACAATACCGTATTTACTTGAATGACACCCTTCAATCAACATATTCACAGTAGTGGTATATATTCTCATAGTGCAGCTACAAAACTTTCATTGGAACACCTGTCAGACCAGCTTGGCTGGCCAATGTCTTTCCAAGTTTATACCTGCCACACTGCTATCAGAGCAAATAACAGTAGTACCTTGACATATGAATTATTTGAGTTTGCTTTTAAAATAAAAAAATAAGTACATAAAAAAGACAGCACAGAGTACACTCTCTGTACTTAGGTTTGTTCCTGCTTGTATTACACTATGAATGTGTTGAGCAAGGTTCTGGATATGTGAACACTCCCAGACTCACACTAAATGTTCATCAAATGCTAGCAATCTTTGTATTTGACCTTATACAATATCCATAGAGTTGGCCTGGGATCATGCATTAGGACGTCAAATGGACTTTTTGGCTAATGTCAATTTGGGCTTTCCAAGAACGGTTCTATTTTGAGGCTCTTTGGTCAAATAAGTATTTGCTCCACACAAGATAAAGTAGCCCGGTCCATTAGGATTTCGATAAACCAATGCCACTGAGTTTGATAAATGGAAAAATAGGACTAATTTGTTAGCGCGTAAGTGAGTGTTCCCTTGGACAAATCTGGGCCTATTTTCTTTCCTTGAAACAAAGCATCACACTAAAAAGAATCCAACTCATTCACTGGCCATTAGTTTGATCATGTTGTGGTTAAGTGTTGAATGTTGACTCTACTGGAAACAGCAGACATATTAATGCTGTCTCTAACCTACTTGGAAAGATGTGACTAACAATGCACGATGTATGTTATGCATATTGTATAAGCAATTACCCACCACTCGGTGCTGCCAGTTTTTCCATCCCTTATTGGCTGTTTGTTTAATATAATTAAATACACATACACACAAACTGAGTGCTGCTGACTCATACAGATTAGAAGAGAATAATAATCCTATTATCCTGTTGTCTTTCCTTCATGTCTTCTATTACATTCAACAAGAGCTGAACGTTGATGAAAGTGTGTGTTTGTTAATGTGTGCATGTGTGTGTGTAAACTCGGTAGAGCTTATGCGATGTGTCAGCATATCAGCACAAGTAGTTGCCGTCTTTGGTCATGATCTTGACACAAACTGAAGCAAACTAAAAGACTCAGTGTCGGATAAACAAACCACATTTCTACAGTTCCATAAAGTTGAGGTAATTTTTTTGCTTTTAGTGAGTTGCCCTCGGATGCTGTTGCACAAGTGCTTGTGACCCAGTAATGTAGAACTGCTCTAGATGAATATAGAGGGCCCATGATGTCCATTAGAGAGAATGGAAAATCAATAGCTACCATACAGGCTCTTTTTAATGCGGGCTTTGAAAGCATCCATTTGCTTTGCTGCTCGCTTCTTACGCGCCTGCTTGCATCTTCATGCTTTTGCTGTTATTTTTTAAACCTCAGAATTCAAATCTACCAATGTCAAACATAATTTTTGGGGGAAATTTTGACTCTAAAAGTTGTTTCAAACATAGCGGACGTAGGGAATTTTGAAAAATTGGAGGGCTGACTTTGATGCTTCATTGTATTTTACATCCCCTTTCCTCTGTTTTACATTACTTTCCCTCTAAAATGATCCTCGCTTTTTCACCTCTAAGTCTCTTCATCCATCATTGCAGTGTCTGTCTCTGTCACTTGGCTAAATCGCTTCAGTTGCCTCCATGTCTGTGTGGATGAGGGACAGATGCAGCCAAAATTGACTCATTTAACACACACACACACACACACACACACACACACCCACACACACACACACACACACACACACACACACACACACACACACACACACCCACACACACACACACACACACATACTTGCCTCTGTGTATTATGAGGACATTTTTTCCAAACCGGTTTAATTGTGTATTACAGGGACACCCCTTTCTGCTAATGCCAGAGAGATGGGACTTGCACCCAAAAATTTTTTTTGGGGTTGTCCAGGAGAATTTCACTTCAAAACTTGAAAAAACTCAACACACGAAAAAAAGAAAAACCTGAAAAAATCCGTAATTGTGAGGACATAGATAATGACCTAAATAAGCCACGCCCATTGCAAAAATGGTAATTATGAGGACCAACTCACATTACAAGGACAAAGTTTACACAACACACAGCAACCATGTCACTGAAGTGATTTGAAAGTTCTGGCATTCTGACTTTACACAAACTAAAATGGCATTGATGTGTAATGACTTACCTGATATAAGGACACATTGTTGTACATAACAATACTGTGAAATGCAAAGTCATACCTGATCTGTCCTAAAATTGTAAGTTTTAACATGGTGCTCATGTTACAACTTACAATTTTAGGACAGACTGAAACTGGTATGTTAATAAAACTGCTTCTTATGTGAACAGGTTATCTAGGTCAAACACAGCTTTGTAATGGATAAGCTCGACATGAAACCAGATGCAAAAGAGTCAGTGAACATTGAACATTTTATTCTTTAAAACATGACTACCTCTCATCTTAAAGGATGAGCAGTTTTCTCATAGCTCATTCCTGAAATACCTTCGGATTTCTGAATTTCTGAAACAGGTTCAATGTAGGAAGTGTCCGAAGTACTGTGAGAATCTGGAACATATTCCTCTGCTAACGAATCCTCACTTGAACTGGATACATCAGCAACCTAATTTTTTAAACGAAAACAATTATTACATACATACATACATACACATATTGTCGCTGTTCTGTGAAAAACACTTCCACCATAGGAGCTACCGGAGAGCAGCCCGCGACCTAAAAATGGAAACGTGTTTTTCACAGGACAGCAATGATATCCATATATACAGTAGATGCACACATACTTATGCATATATACAGTGGCTCTAAAATTAACCTGCCATATGCGGGTTAAAATTCATTTTGGCGGGTGGTCATAAATATTTACTAGCTTTACTTCGCTGTTACTTAGTGATGTTACACTCGAAGTAGAAGCTTGAGAAAAGTGTCGAGCGCTCGCGGCAGAAGTAGCTCCCGCCATTGATGGGCTAATGTGCTAAAGTTAATTTACCAAAGGTCTTCATCATCAAGCAGTTTTGCATTTTTTTTAAACGGGATATGTGCCAGATGCTGGAGCAAACTAGAAAAGCATTTAGAACCTAAAGTTTGTGCACATACTAAAGATTATTATAAATCTAGTCACATTTATTCGAAAGATGAGATGAAGCATTTAACAAGAGGGATAGTTAATATGCTTAATCTATGGCATTGCCCCTAAAACAGATATTGTGTGATACAGTCCTTCAGTTACAGTAGACTTTTCTATTTTACCGAGTCAGACAGTCGTTAAGATTGAGACAATTGCTCAACATTTAGCTGCTTGCAACTAAAGATAAAGGTATAAACATGGGTCATAATTTATCCTCTTGACTAAATTATATTCATTCAATGAAAATGCCTGCACTATTAATTCTGGTTGCGTGAAACAAAGATCCATTGCAGATACAAATAACACAGAAGATAAAATACCCATCATGCCAGTCCATTCTAGTGCAGCGAAAGGTCCAAAACATAAAGCACATTTATCCAAGCTTGATACAAGTAAATTAACTACCTGATGTTTACACGTCTGTTTAAAAAAATAAAATAAAATTGATAGCGAGTTCATCTCTAAAATCCACCATAAATAAATTAATGGGAACAAAAGATCACTACAGTGCATAATCCAAATCACCAAACTGCCAACAAATCTTCAATTTGAGATATTTTTAATGTTGACTTGTAGGAATTTTAGTCCCATACAAGCTTATTGTTGGATACAGTATTTTGAACGTCTTGGCAATACACATTGCATAAAAAATTGTTGTGATTATATTTGTTAGTTATATAGTTCAGCCCTAGCATCTACTCTACACTCTTCACTCCTAACGTCTTGCTTCTGAAAACTGATTTCAACATCAATATTCAAAAAGAAATCTCGTCACCTGGTCAACTTGGTCTGTGACAGCTACGTCTTCAGCTATGTCTTCAGGTTGTGCTTCAGTTGAAACCTGGTACACATGAAGAGAAAAATACATATAAAATTCAATTCTTAGTAACACGACTGTACCTGTGCATTTACACAGTTACAGTACATACAGAACAATTAATAGGTTAAAGTATTGTAAATGCAAACTCATTTTATTTGCCATTACAAAAATAAATAAATAAATCCTTCTGCACTACAGGTTTGTGTAAATTGGTGACGTCTATTTTTCACAATGAAACAAAAACAAGAAAATACACAGTCCTCAGAGAATC